>NW_026896746.1:0-247300 GCF_033153095.1 Gastrolobium bilobum | reverse complement strand
GTTTTTGGAACGTTTGACACTAGATCTTATTCAAGTAATAGAGATGGACAAATGATATGTGGAGGAGTTCCGTACTATGGGAAATTGTTTGACATCGTTGAGATTTGATGACACAATAGCTCTACAATTATCAAGACCTGCCACAGATGATGACACTCCAAATTTGGTACCTAATCCAAATGAGGATGAAGATATGGACATATGACTTTTTTGTTGAAGGTTCATGTTATGTGTTTCATTATAGGGTTGTGTCATGTGTTTCATTATAGGGTTGTGTCATGTGTTTTCACAATTAACTTTTTGTACGGTGTGTTGTGTATGGTTTACAGCCCTAAATCAATTTTTTTTTTAATGTTGTTGTTGCTAAAGACTTATTATTTGCAATTTTAAATATTATGAACTTTTTCTAATACATATTGTGTAGTGGATGATTTTTAAATACGTAAATGCATGCTACCATGTTATATTTGGGACAAAATGATTAGGTCAAATGCCGCGCACAAGGAGATTTACAGCAAGAAAAAGTTCAACAACATCATCTACTCCTCCAATCCTAGAAACTCAAAATGTGCAGTCCAATGTTGCCATACAAAATGTAGGCCAAGAAGATCAAGTTCATTCTCCATCCCAAGAACCAGCTGATGTACCACTTGAAGTACAACGGGTTAAGAGAGCATGCAACAAATACTGGGTTGTTGAAGTTATAGGTATACCATTTAATATCTATATTGAGTTTTAATTTTTTTTATGTATGCCTGTGCCATTATTTTTATACTAACAAAAAACACTAAATATTATGTTATAGATGATAGAGGAAGGAAATCCGAGGAAAGATTGAGGATCAAGGATGTTTTGGTACTGCCGGAACACAAGAAGGTTTTGGTACAATGGTCTGAAGATGGTCAACCTGTTGGGGATGGTTCTTCACTTTTGAATGGCTTTTTGGGACATCTTGCATGTAACACTAATCTATTCCCCATAAGTTATGTGAGGTGGCCTGATGTACTTCCCTGCTATAAGACTGATGTTTGGGAAAACACAATTAAGGTATATATGTTCTTTTAATTTACTTCAGTGACCTTAAGTTATTATGAATTGTTTCTGAATATTTTTCACATTGCAGAAAAAGTTTGACCTTTGCACTGATGACGAGCACGACTATTGTATGGGAAATATAGGTAAAAAGTGGAAGGATAATAGGCACAGGTGTGTTGATTTTATTGACAAAAACAAAACTTTTGAGGAAAACCTAGAAAATTATCCAGACGGTACGACTAGAGAGCAGTGGGCTGGTTTTTTGACTTATAAGACAAGTGAGAAAGCACAGGTAATGAGATAAGCATGCATATATTTTCTTAATGTGGTTTACTTGACTACCTGTAATTATGTTTTGTGGGACAATGCAGAAATATAGTGAGATTAATACAAGAAATCGAGCAAAACAGACTATAATGCATACACTTGGTGCTAAATCTATTGCAAAGACAAAACACGAATTGGTATTTCCGTAAATCATAATTTTTTTATTTATATCTGACATTGTTTGAATTTAACTAACATTTACCATATTGTCATTGCTTTAGGAAAAAAAACTTGGACGCAAAATTAGTAAGGGAGAGATGTATACCATTGGGCATAAGAAAAAAGATGGCAGCTTTGTTAGTGAGGAAGCTAGATCAAAGAATGTAAGTATGTTCTTTGTGAATAAGGAAGCTATACATCCCTGTTGAATTAATATTTGATTTTGTTTTGTAGGACGAATTACTAGAAGAAATTGAAGATGCATCTGATGAAGATGAAGCCTTTGAAATTGTGTTTGGGAAGGAGCACTCAGGTCGCGTTAGAGGAATGGGGTTTGGGGTGGTTCCATCTCAAATGCGTAAGCGCAAAGCCTGTGCAGAATCATCTTCTAACAGTGTTCCTAGTCAAGCTGAGTATAATTCCCTTAAAGAAGAGCATAATTCCCTTAAAGAAGAGCTTGTCACTTTAAAAGGACAGATGGCTGCAATTATACAGCTTATGGGTGGTACACTACCCCCTAATTTGGTATGTGTGTATATATATTATTCCTTAAGTTTTTGTTTAGTGAGTGCTAGGCCTTAAATTCTATTATTAAATTTAGATGATTTATCTATGATAACATTGCAAATCCAAAATCCTTATATTTTGTCGTCCATATTTTCATGAGGTCAATATTCATGTGTTTGATTTCTGGATTGAATGTGTCACCTTATAATACCAAATGTATGAATACGATTTTCTTTTTTTTTGTGTTTTTTTTTTCTGATGACGATGTTTGCTTTCTATTGGTTACATGTCTCTAGTTTGTCAAAGAGAAGTCAAACATACTGTTATTCATGGGTCTGCATGTCTTATGTATTGTCCCTAATAGAGCTTAGAATTGAACAGTGTGTAAAGAGACATATAGTACACTTATCATTAATAAATGGTTGAAATTAAAATAATGTAAATTATTTATAGTACACAATTTACCTCGTGCGATAGTGAAATTAAAATGGCTGCAATTAGCTTGGTTTGATTTTCTGGTCGAGTGTAGGGTGCATTTGTTTAGGTTGCATAATACTGAATTTTGTACTTCAATTTTGAACTTGTGCTGTAATTATTGTGATAGGTAATTAGGATTTTTAGTCTCAGGAGCTCACCTGCTCAGTTATTGTGCCCACATTTATTTGTGCTATTTGGTTTCAGAGAGTGATGTTGATAGTACCACCTATTCATGACACTATTGAAGGTTGAATAGTGTCTAGAATAGTGCCTACAACCGCATCTGATTAGAATTCCTAAATCAGTGATTTTCTGGTCATGTTTTCAAAAAAAAAAGTGATTTTCTGGTCAAGTGATGTTGATGGCACTATTAAAGGTTAAATAGTGCCTAGAATGTGACATTCGTATTAATTTGGTTCATACCTGTAATGAATTCATTTCTATGAAGATTATCATTAATGTATGTTTTTTTTTTCAAATGTAACAGGATGCAGATATGGGCTCCCCAGGAATAAGAAGATCATCTAATGCGAGTCATAATCCAGCAGGCGGTTCATCACCTATTGTTCCACCACAACCTTGAATATTTTATGTTGTCATTCATTATGGATTTTGCTTTATGTTGTCATAATTATGGAGTTTAAGGTTTGAGAGAGTGTAATGAATAATTATAATGTATGAGGGGCTCTCTATCGGGTTGTTTTGTAGACTAGAAGCATAACTCACCTTGTGGTGGTGTGTCTAAATATTATATCATGTTAAATATTTTGTTTTATAATTTCTCATATTAGCTGATCAATATGCTATTTGTTATTCTTGTGATGAAATTATACCCTATTGTGCTTTTAATTAATTCTGGAAGAGTGTATGGATATGAATTCTTAAATGCAACAATTTAATTATTTAATTATTACATAAAAATTAAATAAATACAAAATGTATTTTGGAGGCTAACAAATAGCTTTATTATTAGTCAAATTGAAATGAATATTTATAAAAAAAATAAATATTTAAATAAATATTGTTATAAAAAAAATATTGCAATTAGTATTTAAACAAATAAAAAATCGAAATAAATGTTGTTTACTAAAAAAATTAAATAAATATATTTATATTTTATAAACCACATACCGCCTCAGAATGGAATTTGAAGGCGGTTGATTCAATTTGTTAGCACACACACAAAAACCGCCTCCGTATGACATTATGAGGCCGGATATAAAACCGCTACTAATAACGCCTAGGAATATTACCTAGAGGCGGTTTGTACAACCGACTGAGATTGAAATTTTAAGGCGGCTACCTAATCGCCCAAGATTGAAATTTATACGCACTTATCCGAACCGCCTAAAATTGTTATTGCTAAGCGGTTTACAGATCCGCCTCCGATTATATGTTTTTGGCGGGTATATAAACCGCTGGAAAGTATCTTTTGGAGTCGTTTAAAAAAACCGACAGATAATGTACAACACAGGCGGTTAGAAGAACCGCTGCGAAGTGTATTTTTCAGGCGGGTTCCCAAACCGCGTCATATTATCGTTTAGAGGCAGATATTCCAGCGGTTGTTTTAAACCGCTTGAGATTGTCTCGCGGCAGAGTTAAAGGCGGCGGTCTACATACCGCCTTAAAGCTTCTATTGGAGGCGGTTTGAACCGCCTAAAAAAGTAAAAACAACCGCCTGGAATTGACCCTTTTTTTGTAGTGTGTTAAAAAAATAAAATATTTGATGCGTGCAAATTTTCTTTTTTATAACAAAAGTAGGAATAAAAGTATAAAACAGAAACTACAGTAGACGCAAGTAACAGTCTCCATCTAAAGTCGGAGTCTAAACTCTAAAGATTCCACCTAGACGCATGCATGAATTATTAATTAAAACTCATGTGAGTTATTACTAAATTATAACCATTGAAATTTATTAAAAGCGTGCTGAATTTTCTATCATTGACATTCAACCTTACAAACATATATACAAATTTACACTTACCATATATAAAAATACTTGCAGTACAAAGTACTAAAAAATTTGCAGAGAAGGGCTAACATAAAAATATCCCTATTATTTTTGTGCGTTATTGACCCGTATTCTGGGTCAGGAAACAATTAAATTAGGGTGTACTTAACAACTTGGCGAAAGCAGCATGAATTTATTTTATTAACGGTGTGATCACATCATGATAGGGTGGCAATTCATGACCTTATCCATATAATACGATTCTAAATCAATCTTATATTACTACAATTCATGAAATTGTGCTTCTTTTTGTTTGTGAATAAGAGCCAAAGGAAGCTTATTGGACTCTCTCTCTCTTTTTTTTTTTTTTAGTATTTTATTGGACTCTTCTTAATGTAAGAACAAGATGCGGTAGTTTGAACAACCAACTAGAAGGCTTTGAATCCCAACAACTATATGTGCCTCCGTCAACTAACGCGCCCAAAGGCAAAACAGCCACATGCGCCCATTGATTAATCGTCCAACTTTGACTTGTCCACACATCTCACACACACTCTTATTTCATCTCAACCTTACCCAGTAGACCACTCACAACTTCCTCTCTTTGTCTATATATTCACAAACACCATTTCTTTTTCCCTCCTCAATCTCTCAAGCACACAACCTCAACCCTTTCCTTGCAAAAACCCATGGGTTATTATTTTAACCATTAATAAGGCATACATAATTTTTTTCAACTGCTTGATCATAAGCGCGAATCTGGAGTGATACATATTTGATTAGAAACAAAGGTTAGAGAATCAGTGATGGAGATTCAAGAAAGCCAACAGGAAGCATGGTCGGAGACAGGGAGCAACGGAAGCAGAAGCACGCGAGTGGGCTTCAGTGGGCCTATGAGTGGGCCGTTAGTTTCAAACAAAAGGAACAGCAGCAAGAAGAGCGCGAGATTCAAGGACGAGGATGACTTCGTGGAGATAACGTTGGACGTCCGTGATGACGGCGTGTCGGTCCAAACCATTCGCGGCGGTGACTCCGAGACGGCGCTGCTGGCCAGCCGTCTTGAGAAACGGCCTTCGTCGTTATCGGTTCGGCTCAGACAGGTGTCGCAGGAACTCAAGCGCATGACTTCTTCAAACAAGTTCGATAAGGTCGACAGGACCAAATCTGGTGCTGCTCGTGCCCTCAAAGGTCTCAAGTTCATGACCAAAAACGTTGGAACTAAAGGTTGGTCTCAGGTGGAGGAGCGCTTTGATGAATTTGCCGTTGATGGAAAATTGCCCAAGACGCGCTTTAGCCAGTGCATAGGTATGTATTAATATTAAGCCCCCACTATGGTGCGAAACTTTCCTCAGTGGGGTGGGCTTGGCAAGCATTGCATAATAAAAAAGTAGCTAGGAACTAACGCAGTTTTTATATACTTTTTTTTTTTATATGACTTAAAACTACAAGATATCACACAAATGGCTTAGGCTGATTTAAGATCGTATTTCTTTTCTCTTTTTTTTGAAAATTTAAGATCGTATTTCCAAAAACTAATTTTGTTGTTGAATTTGGGTGGAAATGAAAACTAGGAATGCACGAGTCCAGGGAGTTTGCTGGTGAGTTATTTGATGCATTAGCTCGTCGTCGGGGCATAACATCAGCTTCCATAACCAAGGATGAGTTGCGCGAATTCTGGGAACAAATTACGGATCAGAGCTTTGATTCAAGGCTTCAGACCTTCTTTGACATGTAAGACCTCATCATTTCACTTTTTCGTTTTTCCTTCGGTTTTACTAAGGATTCTTTTTTTTTAAAGAGAAGGGAGAAAAAGAATCCTTATAATTAGGATATGCCATGAGAAATCTAATATAATTAAAGATTAGAAGAGTGTAAAATAAGGTGCTCAATTTTCTTAAAACACTACAAACTCTAGGAAGATATCGTCGGTGATTGGTGATTAGGTGACTTTGCTTATGAATTATTTTTCGCTTTCAGACAGAAAAAGCAACACCGCATTTGGTGCAATTTGCATGTGAACCATGCGTCATAATACTCTTGTTGACTTTATAATATTACCACTTACAAACGAAAGGTACAGGAAGCAATAAGAGTTACATTATTTTTTTGTGGGGTTCATCAAATGAGTTTTTTTTTTTTTTTTAAATGCAGTACTTGGGAGATGAAATCAAGGATCTTTTCAAACAAAAAAAGTTTTTGAGTTTGATTCTTACGCTAATGGTCTTTCACTGTGGTCACATGTGAATATTATTACAAGTTTTTTTTAAAGTTTATGACATGTCTTAAAACTTTTGTCTGTGCATAATAAGTCTTTAGAATTGAGCAATCTTTCATCGTTTTAAACTCTTGTATATAAAAATAAAATAAAATAAATAAATATACATACAAATTTTCAATATGTATTAAATTTATTTAAATTAGGTTTCTTTAAGTATTTTTTCAACTAATCTTAAACAAATCATCTAAAATAAAACCTTTTTTTTAAGACTATGAGGTATTTCCACACTTTTTAGCGTGGAATTCTAATTTTCACTTTAGGGGTTAACTTAGCCCAGCCACAGGATGTTTACAGCCAGTTTGGTAACCTACATTATAATAAATTATGCCTATATGGAGGCCAATTTGCTAAATGAGCTACACCTGGAGGCTAAAATAATGACTTGGTTTATACAAATTATTTTCCTATTAAAAATAGTGATTTTAAACACTTTTACATTTTGTTTGTCCATTCTTTGAGGATGAGTTATTTTATTCACCGTTCCAACTTTAACAAATTTTGTGATGGGATTAGAAGTGGAATAGTAGACGTTGGAGCCAGAATATGAACAGAAACCAGCAAATTAAACAACCAAATTGAATACAAAAAGGAACCTTTAAGGGGGAAAAGAAGGAAAGAATCAACGGTTGGCCCCTTTAAGAAAAAGAACAAGTGAACGGGTGGTTGGGTTGACCGTTGAAAAATTTATATAAGCTAGCAGCTATTTGAGAAATATTATACGTACGTATATCTTAGTCAAAACATGAAAATAATTATGTGCCAAATGTCAATATTATTGAATCTTGATTGGGTCTACGTACACCCACTTCTTTTGAGTTGTCCCTGACTCAATAATATCTTAACTAATGTGCCAGGGTGGACAAGAATGCTGACGGACGAATTACCGAAGAAGAAGTTAAAGAGGTGAGAATTTATTATGAGGAAAAAAAGAAACGAGATGTACCTAATCAGTAATAGCTTAATTTTATGCATTTCAGATCCAATCTTATATTAACACCTTATAATGTAATAAGTTTAATTATATTAACAACTAGATAATTAAGACGTTAAATTTATTAAACATAAAATATATTTTATATATATTGACATTATATCAAAATTAAATTCAATCTGCAATACATTTATTGAATTGCTCATTTTTATAAGAAACACGTGGAGGTGTGAACATTGTTTTACGTGATTCATTTTACAGATTATCGCCTTAAGCGCTTCCGCTAATAAGCTGTCAAAAATACAAGAACGTGCAGAGGAATATGCAGCCCTTATCCTGGAGGAGTTGGATCCAGACAACCTTGGGTTCGTTGAGGTTTGAATTCTATTCATAAATAATAGATTAGAAAGAAAGTTCAGCTATGAATAAATATTTCTATCACTGTCACTCTTTTTATGTCATTGTTTGTCTATTTTTACGTCCAGTAGCGATATATACTGCTTTTTTTTTCTATCTACTGAAATATTTTAAGAAAATATAAATATTATATTGTAGGAATAAAAATTGGGTTTTATTACTATCATGTTACATGATCCAAGAAAAATTTTCTACACACAATTAAGAGGTGGGGTCCACATGTTTTTTTTTTCTCTTTCATCATTCCACCTTATCTCTCTTCCTTTATTGTGAGGGTAGGAAAATATTCTTATATCATGTAACATTATAGTAATAAAACCCATAAAAATTTTATACTGCAGTACATCTGAGGGACCCAATATTTTATAACCTACTAATGACTCATAGTATAAGTGGGGCCTATAGATAAAAATATTTTCCCATATTTTATACACGAAAGTGAGGGCACATCTCGTTAGCCGCCATTTTTGTCGTACAATTCCAAACATTCTACTCAAATGGCCTCAATATAAAATGAGCCTAGGCCCTCCTTTAGGGATTTATTTTTTTTACTACTGAAGTACTGAACATTATACTCCTTTTTCCAAAATAAATCTTTTTTATTCCATTTGAGTACACCATGAGTGCTTAAACCTAAACTTATCATTTTTGCTGAATTGTCCACCCAACAACTTAAATGATTTTTCTAACTGGACTTAATTAGTGTTTAACCGATGTAATATCTAACGTAAATAAATGTGTGACATCATGCAGCTGTACAACTTGGAAATGCTTCTTCTGCAAGCCCCAGCACAATCAACCCACATAACCACGGATAGTAGGGTTCTGAGTCAAATGCTGAGCCAGAAACTAGTCCCTACCAAAGAGCACAACCCCATAAAGCGGGGCTTCAGGTCACTGGCCTACTTCATCGAGGACAATTGGAAACGGATTTGGGTTATAGCACTCTGGTTTTCCATTTGCGCTGCACTTTTCACTTGGAAGTTCATCCAGTACAAAAACCGTGCCGTGTTCCACATCATGGGCTATTGTGTTACAACAGCCAAGGGTGCCGCTGAGACACTCAAGTTCAACATGGCTTTAATCTTATTACCTGTTTGCAGAAACACCATCACTTGGCTCAGGAGCAAAACCAAGTTAGGCATGGCGGTTCCCTTTGATGACAATCTCAACTTTCACAAGGTGATAGCTTTCGGCATTGCAATTGGTGTTGGGCTGCATGCTATTTCCCATTTAACCTGCGACTTTCCGAGGATGTTACACGCAACAGACGAGGAATATGTGCCCATGGTGCCGTATTTCGGGCGTGAGAGGCCCAACAATTATTGGTGGTTCGTGAAAGGGACCGAGGGTTGGACCGGGATAACCATGGTGGTTCTTATGGCTATAGCCTACACTTTGGCTTTACCTTGGTTCCGACGAAACAGATTAAACCTTCCCAAATTTCTAAAGAAGCTCACTGGTTTCAACGCGTTTTGGTACTCCCATCACCTCTTCGTCATCGTCTATGCGCTTTTCATCGTTCACGGATATTACCTATACCTCTCCAAGGACTGGTACAAGAAAACGGTATGCATGCATGCACTACTCTATATATATATATATATATCCCCGTTTCCCTTTTTCTTTTGCTTCGAATTTTCTTCTTGTTTTCTTAATTTTGTCACACAATATTTATTGGCACAGACTTGGATGTATCTTTGCGTTCCTGTGATTCTATACGCATGCGAACGACTACTTCGTGCTCTTAGGTCCGGCAACAAAAGTGTCAAGATTTTAAAGGTACGTTATAATTCTCAATAATTTACCTTTCTCTATATTAATTGATATTAATTTTTCATTTTAACTATTAATGGCATACATAATGAATTTGCTAAATTTTTAACGCTCTTCTTCGAAAAAAATTCAGGTTGCGGTGTACCCAGGAAATGTATTGGCTTTGCATGTGTCTAAACCACCGGGATTTAAGTACTCTAGTGGACAGTATATTTTCGTTAACTGCTCAGATGTCTCTCCATTTCAATGGTATAATTAAGTGAATTAAAGCTCAAAATTCCTGTTCTTATTATTGTTATTTTACTCATGAGTCATTACTATTAAAATGTATGAGGAGGGTTTCAGCAAAATTAATAATTTTGTCTTATGGAAACCATAGGCATCCCTTTTCTATTACATCAGCTCCGGGAGATGACTACGTAAGTGTTCACATTCGTTCTGCGGGTGACTGGACAACACAGCTGAAGGCCGTTTTTGCCAAGGTAAGAAGAGACAAACCGCTTTTCTTTATTTGGAGAATACACTAATGTTATAAGCTCTAGTACTCTACATATTTCCTCATATATATATCTTCATGACATAAATGCTTACTTATTACTCCATCTATATACATGATTATTAATGCAGGCATGTCAGCCAGCAAGTGGTGACCAAAGTGGTCTTCTACGTGCTGATATGTTACAAGGCAACAATATACCAAAGTAAGCTATCTTTGATGTCGTTTTAAGGATGTAACTAACTAAGGGTTTAAGTGATTAAGAACTAGAGCCAGTGATTTTATTATTAAAATTATATATAACACAAAAAAATTGAAATTAATTGCAGGATGCCAAAGCTCTTGATTGATGGTCCTTATGGAGCTCCAGCACAAGATTACAAAAATTACGAAGTAATCCTTCTTGTGGGCCTAGGAATTGGTGCCACCCCTTTGATTAGTATACTCAAAGACGTACTAAACAACATTAAACAACAGAAAGACATAGAAGAAGGAGTGGTAGAGAGTGGAGTTAAGAACAACAAGAGAAAACCTTTTGCCACCAACAGAGCATATTTCTATTGGGTTACTCGTGAGCAAGGTTCCTTTGAATGGTTTAAGGGTGTGATGGATGAGGTTGCTGAGAATGACAAGAATGGAGTAATCGAGCTTCATAACTATTGCACGAGTGTGTATGAGGAAGGAGATGCTCGATCGGCTTTGATCACAATGCTTCAGTCCCTCCACCATGCCAAAAATGGTGTGGATATAGTTTCAGGGACAAGGGTCAAGACACATTTTGCTAGACCAAATTGGCGCAGTGTCTTTAAACATGCAGCCCTCAAACATCCTGGCAAAACAGTTGGTAAGTATTTTCATTTTGCTTTTAATTTAATTGTCCAAATTCATATACCATCATATCTTGCTTAGCTCATGTTCAATTTATTCAATGATTTTCAGGTGTTTTTTACTGTGGGGCACCCGGATTGGTTGGGGAACTTAAAAAACATTCTCTGGAGTTTTCCAGGAAAACCAACACCAAGTTCGATTTTCATAAAGAGAACTTTTAGATTCTTCTCTCATATAGTTCGTTATTTTTTTCCAACAGTAACGTATACAGTTAAGGGAAATATAGTTAGTTATATATATATATAGTTGCTGCTTTTTTGTTCTATAGGTAGATGAGCAGCTAGCTGCATTTGATTTATATAATTGTATACATGTAAAAAAGAACTGTATTCACTTTGATGTAAAGTGAAGTCATGATGTTGTTAGCTTTCATACCATCAAAGATCTTAATCATCAAATTAACGATGAATGATAATGATTGCAACCTGCAACAAACTGTTTAATTTATTCAAATTAATAACATATTTTACCCAAAAGAAAAATGAATTTACAGCACATAACTACACATTGTAATTTAATTATTTAGGCTGTTACATTATCATCCAGAATACGTGGAAGATTCAAGTTATTAGGGATATCATATTAAATAAATACGCGTATTTTGATATGCAATTCTCATTTTATCCTTCATTTTCTTTTTCTGTTATGTTACTAAATACACTCTTAATTCACATAATATTAAGGGACCAATGCTAATTAATTTGCAGTCATGCAATCACTAGGGCAGAAGTTTTTAACCAAATTAATTGGAAAAATAAAAGAAATAAAGAAAACCACCACAGTATTGCTGCCGCTACCTGGCATCCGATGGTGATAAAAAGTTGTAGGACTCACGTACGAGCGAAAGATTGTCAAGAATTCAAGTTGAGTGATAAAAAATCTCACAAAGAGAAAAAATGAACTAAGCATACATATATAAGTGAAAGGACACATAAATTTAATGTCTCAAAATTTTTATTTAAGATGTGATATGATATCCCTTTATTGCTTAAACTCATTTAATTATAAGTACGTACGTAGATGATAATCTCCACTGCGAGCTGGTCTAACAATTGCGTAACAATAACACATTTTTTTTGCGCAGTTTGTGCTGGAATACATCTACTAAAACATCACAATATCAGCTGGAGTTTCCTAACATATACAAATTGCCATGTTCCAAACACTTTGACTGAAAGAGACTGACATTAATTAGATAGGGGCCCAATTTGCTGCATGTATTACTGCAATTCCTATTAATTCTTTTGATAAATATCAATTTGTGTCCGAAATTCTAAACGATCCTAATACTTCATTGAGTATCACTAAACCAAGAGTATTGGATTTCTTATTAAAATTAGATCGTATTGGCCGGCCGTTCGATGGGTTTAACTGGTATCAAATCAATACAGGTTTTAAGTTGAGCCAATTTTTAAAATTTTATGTAAAATATTCACAAAATTTTAAATTTTAAATTTTTTAAATATAAATAAAAAATATTTACTCAAAATGATTGCTAGTTTTAGGGGTGGCAAAACGGGTCGGCCCGCCGCCAACCCGCCAAAAGTGGGTTGGCCCGCCCCGCCCCGCTTCTTTAATTTGGGTTGAAATCCCCAACCCGCCTCGTTTTATGGTGGATTGGCTGGTTGGCGGGTCAACTCGTTTAAAAAATAAAAAATAATTAAAAATAAAAATAAATTATATTTTATTAATATTATAATATTACTTATTTTCATACCACATTCTTCTTAGTTTTTTTTTTAATCTTAAGTCTAAATGTATGCTAATATTTAGTCAGATATTCTTTACAAACTTATTTTTATCTCTATACATAAATTACATTTGTCATAAATAAAGTTTTTCTTCTATATTTTTTTTAGAGAGTACTAAGATAACAAAGAATTGGATATCACAAAAGCTTAAAAAAAAATAAAACACTACCTAATAGTAAAAAAAATAAAATAATTGACCCGCCGAGCCAACCCGACCCGCCGCCAACCCGTTTTGACCCACAACCCAACGGGGTGGGTTGAGACGGGTTAGTGGGTTGAAATATGTAACCCAACCCGCCCCATTTTGGCGGGTTGACCCGTCAGGTTCAACCTATATTGCCACCTCTAGCTAGTTTAACTTGCAAGGCTGTGATACTTTCTTCCGTACTAAATAGATGCTGTGGTATAAATTTAAACAACAAAATCTTTCAGGAAAATGTTATATTTACAACCTATTTTCGTTTACAACCTCTTACAACCATATCTTAACCGTTACTTTCTACCAATCAACGGTTATCATTTATTGTGAACTAATAATTAATTAATAAATTTGATTTGCGAAAATCTTAATCGTTGATTGACGGAAATCAACGGTTAAGATATGATTGTAAGATGTTGTAATTAAACGAAAATAAGTTGTAAGTATAATATTCCCCAGTCCTATAATGTACGAGAAAATATATTTTAATTGCAGCCCCGCATCTATAAAGTTGTATCTCTTTATATAAAATATAAATATTCAATAGACTTTAAATTTATAATATTTTGAATGCAAAATGCAGTCTTAAAACTTCGAAATTGAGGACTAAAATATGAATTTAATGTCTATAAATTATTAATATTGAAATAATGAGATTAATTATTATTAAGTTATTTTTTATATGTTTAATTAAGTTAATTTTTATGCTTTTTTGTTTTAGATAATTAGAAAGATGTTGAGCTACAAATATCAAGATAAAATCTCAATTAGAAGATTTGGCATCTGAGCGCCCAAAAGTAAAGTTCAATCCTAATTCCTAAGCATTGATATCTTTATAAATATTACCTTTATGACTTTCTAAGGGAGCTTTTGACAAGGGGAGATCAAGTTGAGATTCGTCGAGATTCACCACGCCCTCATTGCAATGGAGTTTTGGAAAGCCTCTATGATTCCTTTTGTCTTTGTTTTCGCTATGCGTAACTAATTTTCTTTGCAATTAGGGTTAGATGGAACTTAACTGAATCTTTATGTTTCTGAAAAATCTTTAATGCAATTTTTCCTTTTTATTGAATGAATTTACTTGGTACTTCGTGCTTCTAATAGTCAATTTTCTTGTAGACAGATCTAAGGTTCATGTATGTTGTAAAAGACAATGGGTGAAAATCACCAATAGATTTGAATCTGTGTATGATACCGGCTATATTAATTAATGGTATAAGCAGAGTGCAATAAAAAAAATGAACTAACTTGATCAGAAGCAGAAGTATGCAGAATAATGATGATGAATCCAAGCCCAACAAAAGTTATCTCCTTAAGACAATTTGTTCCCTCACTAATGTGTCGAAGGTTGATGAACACTTGTTGTAACATCCCGAGTGCTGACAATTGTTTGGTTAGTGGAAGAGCTAATGTACAATTGAATGTATGGTTAGTGGAAGAGCTAGCGTACTATCAGCGGGAGGGGTACATGAATGAATCAAATAACACTGGAAATAGAGGGATTCCAGAGATTGTGCTGGTATAGGACAGCACAACTGAGGATAGCTTATAAGAGTTCATTGGTACTACCTATACTAACAAGATGCATCTACTTTTCGGTAGCCCGGATCGGAAGAACTCCACAGTTAAGCGTGCTTGACTTGGAGCAATTCAAGGATGGGTGACCTCTTGGGAAGTTTTCCCGGGAAGTGTGCGAGTGAGGACAAAGCACGCTGAAAAGTCTCGTGTTAGTGTGTGGGGATAGTTGTTGATGCTTGCAAGTGGCCAGGCGTTACAAGTGGTATCAGAGCAGGGCCTTTCATCCAATACGGTGTGGTTCGAGGACGAACTAGGCGGAATCTGGTGGGCATGTAACATCCTGAGTGCTGACAATTGTATGGTTAGTGGAAGAGCTAATGTACAATTGAATGTATGGTTAGTGGAAGAGCTAGCGTACTATCAGCGGGAGGGGTACATGAATGAATCGAATAACACCGGAAAGAGAGGGATTCGAGAGATTATCCTGGTATAGGATAGCACAGCTGAGGATAGCTTATAAGAATTAATTGGTACTATCTATACTAACAAGATGCATCTACTTTTCGATAGCCCGGATCGGAAGAACTCCACAGTTAAGCGTGCTTGACTTGGAGCAATTCAAGGATGGGTGACCTCTTGGAAAGTTTTCCCGGGAAGTGTGCGAGTGAAGACAAAGCACGTTGAAAAGTCTCATGTTAGTGTGTGGGGATAGTCGTTGATGCTTGCAAGTGGCCGAGCGTTACACTTGTCTTCCAGGATAGAACGGATTTGCGTCTCAAGAATGAAGGAAACAATCAATCAAGAGCCAAAACGAACACAACTGGATGCTGAGGAATCACACCATGTACTGTATGAATGCATGCATGCACGGACGAAGTAAAAATCCGGCAGAGTAACGATGCAAAAATCTAGATAAATTTTTTACGGTGGAAACGACTTTATAGAGACTCCGATAATGAACAATGAACTGTCGCCGGCGAATTGACGCAATTGACGGTGACGAACTATCCCAATCGATAACTGGTTCGGTTGAAATTTAACCAAACGCATCCGTTCAGTTCAGAATTTGGCGAAGAATAATGTTTTTATTTGAATTTGAGGGAAGCAAAGGTAGAAAAATAATAATAAAATAATTTAATAAAAAATTATTTTATACTCGCGACCGAGCCGACAGTCGGCGGCGCGCGCTCACATTCGCGCTTGTGGTTGACCAATGCCCACCTAAGTCCTCTCTCCTCTACAAAATATGGATTGCCCCAAGGGAAAATCTAGAAGTGTAAGGTGACAGCTTATAAATCTTTCCACCTCTTACTAGTTGTCCAATGTGGGACTTCTTAGTTTATAACCCACGCATACCCTTTTATATTCCCTTATTTTTCTTTTCTTCTAAACCACTTCTTATTCATAACCCATGGACTCAAATACTTCTTCTAAAGTAACCGAATACTTTTTGTCGTGAAGAAGTATTCGAATATCTGATGAACAGTAATCAAATACTTTCTGGGTTTGCAAAAGTATGCAAATACGGCCCGAAAAGTAATCGGACACTTTCATTTATGAGTGATTTAAACTCGAAGAAATTCAAATATTTTCATGTCCAACGACTATAATTTTTTATTAACTCATTGGGCACCTATAAATCATATCATTAGGGTTCTGAACACAAGAATTAACACCAAAAAATTAGAATCAGAAAAATCTCATAATTGCATCTATATTGGCTTAGTTTACCACATCCTTGAGAAAATTCTCAATTACTCTCGCGTTTCTCAATCTTTTTTTGTTCTTTCTGTTTGTACTGGGTGTGGAGAGATTGCTCTACATCTGTTTGGCAAAAGTTAATTATTGTATTGATTTTGGTGAATTAACCCTATAGGTGATAGGTTGAGCGCGATCAACGGTGTTGATCATAGACTTGTAAAAACTCTTTGTAAATCGATTTTTATATCACCGGTTGGAAGATGGAAGATAGTGAAAATGATCGACTTTAGTCTGGACGTAGCTCTCAAGTGGTTAGAGAGTGAACCAGAATATATCATGGTGTGATTCTTCCTTACCCTATCTTTTCTAATTTCTATCAATTAATTTAATTTTTTATTCTTTGTATATGTTATTGTGAATCTGTGTAAGGGTTGGGAATCATTAGTTTCATGTTTAAATTCGTTTTTGCATGATTTCTTGAAAGGGATAGCCTTAAACATTGAAATTCTAGTCTTTTTCATTCAATTTTGATCCGCTGGAAATTGCCTCTGAATTGATGTTATTTGGAATGTTTTAATTCTGTTTTGAATTGTCAAAAAGGTTTATGATCTTCAAATTTTGTTTTGGTTGAAGTTGTGTGGAAAAGTATTGATTTTTGAATTGTTTCTTGAATTAGAAGTAACACATAATTCACCCCTTGTGTAATTGTTTAGCCATATTTTCTTTTCAAAGATAACGTATGTTATCCCTATATCTTTCATGTCAAATTTACTTTTAAATAATTTCTTAGTAGCTTTAATCATTTTATTATTGCTCCCCATTATCAACATGTTAATCATTCTCGTCATTCTCTTCCTTTCTTCTCCTCCTCGTTGTTCCTTGGATAACTTTTATCAGGGTTTCATCCCTGGTTCTTTGCTGCTCAAGAAATTGGCAAGTTTGTCAATTGATTTCCAACCATTGATTCAGTTTTCCACTTACCTGGGCTTCTTGAATAAGGGTGTGAGGAAATGCTCCATATGATGCGGCCTAAGGTAAGGAACGAAACACAGTTTCGTCCTCAGGACTAGGAGAATGTTTAGGAGTACCTAGGTTGATCACCTTAGGCATTTTTACCTTGCTCTTCTTTGGCGGGTTAAGGTCAATGGCCTTACCCTTCCTCTTCCTATCCTTTGAGGCTTGGTCTTCATCAGCTTGCCCTTACCCTTCCTATTCTTGATAGGGTTGTTCCGGCTTTTTATCACCTTCTTATAGGAAATTCCAGGTGCTGAAATTAATAGGGAGTCCGAAAAATTTCATATCATTCTTTGGTAGAAAGGCAAGACCAACAGCTTTACAACATCGAGAGATGAAGCCATGGAAGGAGAAATAGCTCCTCTGGATTTGATTTTCAAAATTTTAGTGAATGAGGAGGGTGGGATTGAAAGGTCGTATTTTCATGATGCATGAAAGCTTAATGAGATATAATCGGACTTGAGGATTGAGATATCCTCTCGGCAAGCTTCCATTGACGAGCGAGGTGCGTGGAAATGCAAGAGTTTCCACTACCTCTTTCTTAAAGGGAGTATCACCCTTGGCTGGCACCAATTGTTGGTAGGTGCAATTCGTGACATTGGGGAGAGAATAGATAAGTTGCAGGGATCCCTGATAGATGGATATTTTCCTTTCCTGAAAGACGACGAACTCTTCATTAGTTTGTCTAGTGTGGAATAAGAATACTGTGCAAAAGTTGGTGTCCCCCTCTATTTTGAAAGCGACAAATTGTTCCCATTTGTGGTAGGCAAGGGTTTGATCTACCTAAGGTGGGAATTTGTCTTCCTTAGACCCAAAGTCTATGTATTTCTCAAGAAATTCAACTTGACTGCCATTGTTTAGAGGTTGGACGATGTAGTTCCTTGTGAAGGCAACAAAGAGGTTACGACGAGACATTTTCAGCATGGATCAAAAATATGGAAGGTAAAGAAGAGGTGAGAACTTTTCGACCTTGAGAACTTAAGGTCAACAGGGTTTTTGTATTAAAGGTTAGGGCACAATAGGGTCTTTGTGAGAGGTGAATTCGTAAAGGGAGCAATGAGAGGGTTAAATAGAAGAAGAAGTGAAATGTGGTGATTAAGGGTGAACGGTTGACAACGAATGGGTCCTGGGGATGAATAGCAAACATTTGGTTAAATTGGGAGTGAAGATGGTGAAGCATGGTGGTCATGTTTGTTGGCGGAGAGAGAGATGGGGTTTTTTCTACAAAAATTCCTGGTACCAAACGTCCCCTAAGTTAATTGTCGATTGTTTCATTTTTTTTATTTGGATAAAATACAAGTATCGTCCACGGGAGACAATTTTATTCAAGTAGTGTTGGATCCTCTCACAGTCTATCAAGGAAAACACATTCGATTCCAAGATTATGACTTTTGGTCTTTTTTACAATCGGTCAGGGAAACACATTCATTTCCTATAATGAAGACCACCTAGTGCAAGTGTACGCATCAAGTACTAAAGGGGAGTGTTTAAGTCCCAGATTATCGTTCCTTCCGAGAAAGTATGCTAAATGATATTTTAAGTTATGTTAAAGAATGAAAAGAATAAGTTATCAGTATTGAACTGTTCTGGTGGACGTTCCCAAGTATTTCAAGGCTATTCCCTTGTGTCAAATGGTTTAATTTAACTTCAAACAATTCCTTGCGTCGTTATATACTCAAGTCCTTCCTAATTCAATGAGGTACGACAAATAATAGGAATCAATTATTTTGGAATGGTGCAATGTGAAACGAAGTAAAATGTAGTAAAATAAAATGAGCAATAGCAAGGAACGACTCATGTGGTATGTTAAGCAAAACAATAATAAAGGAAAACAAATGGATACACTAGGCCACTGTTAAATCAACTGTAATCTAGGCTCGAGACCCTGTCCAAAGGATTTGTTCAGATCTCTTTAATGCCAACTCTGATTTCTCAGCTCATGGGCTACATGGTATGTAAAGCCCTATATTTCTACGGCGGCAACGTTCCCAACAATGACTCCGTAAAAGACCTTTGGTGAACGAGGTGGTCCCTTATTACTAAGGCAAGCAGTGAAAGTGTTTTCACACTCTTCAACTTCCTCCTATCGTTCGGCTATTTGAAATCCCTTTCCTTTGGAAGTTCCTTTCTCAGTCATGTTCAAGGTATGTTGATATAATATATTAAAACACTTAAACAAAAGAAATCTAGAAGATTCAATTATAGAGATTTAATAGTTTCATAGCTTTTCCATTCTAAAAAGAAGTTAGCACATGTTCAAAGACATGGTTGATGGTGGCAGTGGCGTGGTGATGGTGACAGCAATGGTGGTAATGATGATGATGACGACGGTGATGGTAGTGGTGGAGACAACGGTGGTGGCACGACGACGGCACCGAAGATGGTGGCGGTGATGATGATGGTAGTGATGGAGAGTGATTAAAAGAGACAAATGTTTCTCATTTTGTGTCAGGGAACAAAAAGTCGAATTTTTTTTATTCTTTTTTTTTGCTTCCCAGCACAAAAATTAAACCGATTAATACTGGGAATAAAAAAATAAATCAATTTTATCAAATGTTGTTTCTATCCATTTCTTTTCTTGAGAACAAAAATAAAAATAAAAAATAAAAAATTCTCGATGGTTGTCATGTACCTCCTAAATAACAGAATCGAATTTTATATTTTAGTATGCTCACTAAATTAACTTACTCTAATAGATATATAATTATTTTTTTATTTAATAAATACACAATTTACTCGAACAAGGTACTTTTCATGAAAGATTCTTTTTTATGCCAAATTCTTAGATTAAAGCCTTGGTTCTTTGCTTTTTAAGCATTCTCACCAGTTCAGAGCACCCTTTCACCCTCCTCTCTTTCTAAAACAGAATTATAGCATCCGTAGTTTCTGTTTACAGAATGGCTGCACCAGAAACAATAGCCGATGCTAACGAACCAGACCAGTTGCAACCTCTCATGTGCAAGGTAAAGCATTGTTCTGCTCTTTATCTATCATTTATCTGTTTACTAAATCTTGAGTTCAACAGGTTCTAATCCTCTTAAGCCTCTGTTTATCAGAGCTGTGTTTTGAAAGTCTCCATTCATTGTCAAGGCTGCACAAGGAAAGTTAAAAAAGTTCTTCAGAGTATAGATGGTAATGATATATATTTCAAACCTAACATCGTTCTTCACTTCTTTTTTTTCTTAATATATATTTGTAGGCTGCTAGTTATATTTTCAGTTATTGTTTTCCATCAGATTCCATGATTGTCTTAACACTGTCATTAATTACTCGTTAAATTAGGTGTTTATGACACACAAATTGATTTGAGGCAACAAAAGGTAGTAGTAATGGGGAACATTGACAGCGCTACTCTGATTAAGAAATTGTCAAAGACAGGGATACGAGCAGAGTTGTGGCCTGAACAAGCTGATTTGAAGAAGAAAAAGAAAAAGAAGAAGAAAAAGAAGAAGAAGAAAGGAAAATCAGAGAACACAGAGAAACAGAGCGACCGAGAAAGCAGTGAAGAAAGCAACCATAGCGATGACGACGAAAAAGAAGCTACTAAAGTTGTAATTCAAGACACAGCCAAAAATGCCGAAGGTGCGGTTAACGTTAACAAAGTTAGTGAAGGATTTCCGACCGGTAAAGGCAGTGTACAATTCCAAGAACCAAAGCCAGAAGTGAGACAAATCGTGACGTTACCGTCCGGTAACCCGGCAACGGTGATTGAGAAAAAGGTTTGCATCGCCGTCCAAGACAATGATGATAATGGAGGAGCGAACGAGAACATCAACGGTGGCAAAAAGAAGAAAAGTAAGGGGCAAAAAGGGAATAACAATAACGAGGGTGTTACGATTGAACTCTCCGGTGATTGTAACCAAATGCACGGTCATAACCATGGTCCGGGTCCTGGATCAGTTCCAATTTTGGTCCCATCCAATGAGAGTCCTCCACGTCATCAGTACCCACCATATTACAATGCACCAGCACCTCCGGTGTATACTGGGAGTTATCACACACCAACAGCATATCCCACTACTACCAGCCGCTACGGTGCATCGTATTATACCTCCCAACGACCGTATTCGTACGCTCACGTGCATCAAGGTGGTGGGTCCGACTCGGAACCTTATACATCACAACCGTTAAATTCGTTTGAATTGTTCAGCGATGAAAACCCGAATGCCTGTTCAGTCATGTGAAAGATACCGGCTGAATTTAACCGCCGTAACTAGCTTTTGTAATTGGATGGTTAGTTGGTATGAGCTCAATATTGTTACAATAGCTTAGTGTTAATCTCTGGTGCTTTATTGTATGTAAAATAAAAAACATGCATCAGGTGTATCAGTTTCATTCAGAATCAAGCATTTCGTCTTTCTCTAGCAAAATCTCAAATCTTATTAAGAGAGGTATTGCTCAGAAATCAGAACGATTCCATCTAACGGCTTTTGGAAATTCACCAAAAGCTTGTATAAGTACTACTCGTATGAACATGGAGTAATCTTTGATTTTTGTTGCATGGAGATATAATAGGAATATGAATCATTAGAGTCAAGGGGGAGAAAGTGTTTTCTTATAAATTTGTTTTTAATTTTTTGTATTTTTAGCATTTTAAGAAAGCATTAAAACATTTTTTTTAAAAAAAATCTATCCATTTATTATATTCTCTTAGATACGCTTTCTAAAAAAAATAAAATTAAACAAATGGGTCCAAAATTAAAATATCTTAGCAAGGAATAAAATGACCAATGAATTTATTAGGCACACAGTGGTTATACTGTTATATTATATTCACCCACAGTCCCGCAAATCATTATCCACATCCCTCTTTTGACGAATTTTTTAAATCAGAATTAGATTCCGCTAAGAAAAATCGCAATTAGATTAAAATTACCGAAGTCTGAAACCACTCATACATTCTTTAAATCTCTGAAAAAGCTCTTTATGGCTTTGATTCCCCTATCAAGTGGAAGCTTTTTGGACATTCCCATATTACTTTTTAGCCTCACAGAATTTATGCAAAGTTATTGTTATCTTTCCCGAGAAGAGATCTTGTACATGAAGGAATAGAGTTTTATAAGGTAATCAAAAGGAAAAATTTAAATTGACTGAGCAGTTGCTTACCTTAAGCAAAATTTAATTTCATCTTAGAGGTCCAACAGATTGACCAGCATTTCCTTATACTTTAAGTTGCTGCCATTAAATCACGTTTAACGAAACTACAATAGGTTATATGTTAAGAGTGGTTGCTAATCTCTGTAGCTTAATGTGACTTGCATCATCACAAATTCACAATCACATGCAGAAGAGATTGTGAAACTTAAAGGAAGAACTAGTAACATCTTAATGGTAGAATTCAGCTAATCACAATCCACTCTCTATACATCCCTAGTTTCTTATTCTCCCGATCATGATCAATTCTGAGGAACCTGATTACTTCTATATTCTATCCGGTTCCAGTCCAACTTATCTAAATCTCGCAGCTGCATTGACACGTTGAAGTTTGCTGATATAATTCGTTGACTTCAATTTTAATTGTCAGCGTGCTTTATCTTCTCAGTTCTATACAATCATTTTCATAAAAATATATGTAGTAATTTTATTAGTTTTTGAAAAGAGTTTTTTATATCTCAACATAATACTTTAAGAATAATTAAGGCAACTAATTAAGATCATGACTGGTTTAGACATGGGTCTCAATTTGGGAGACTAATCCGCAATGGTGGATTCATGATTTAATTTTAACTAGGTCAAAAAATTTGACATATCAAATTATCAAAATATTTATTGTAATTATACAAATCTATTAGGAAAAAAAATTACCATGAATTCTAGCATACTTATCTAAATTATTTACTAAATAATGTCACAAAACATTGAAAAATCAAATACCAGAGCTATTACGAAATTTTGATAAATAAGTTATTGTGATAAATAATTAAGTCATAACTCATAAATGCAATATCAAAAAATAAAAAAATAAACCTGGTGAAGCCGTGACTAGGGATGTAAATGAGTCAGACGACCTATCAGGGGCCTATAGCCGACTATACCTTAGGTCTGACTTGGCCTGCTCTATTTTTCAAATAGAGCAATTTTAGAATATTAGAAAAGTCTATTTAAAAATTATGACATAGGCCCACTTTAAAAAGTATGACCTAAAAAGCTGCAGGCTAACCTTTTAATTCTTTTAATAATATAAGATATTTATGATATATATTATTCACTTAAAGACATATTTTAAGATTATGATTTGTAACACTATTTTTTTCAAAGTAATATGATTCATGTTATTTTAACAAATAATAAATATTTATTTAAATTTAAAATATAATATAAAATTAAATTTTGATGTGATCTTTATGAATATTATTTCATGTGATGTTAATGAAAATTTATTTCATGTAATCTTTATGAATAAGAAAATTTATCTTTTATATTTCAATTTTGTTTGGCCCTATAAACTTTAGTTTGTAACTTGGTAGGACTTATATGCCATATTAGGTTTTTTTAGTTTTTTTATAATAGATCAGACCAGACCTAAAATCAAGTCTTTAATAGACTAATAGGCCAGTATAGGCTCTAAATGCTTTAATAGGCTTAGGCTTTCAAAGTCAAAATCTAGCCTAACCTGACCCATTTACTCCCCTAGTCGTGACCCGTGAATAACATCAACGTAGAGGGATAGACCAAACTTCACAATTAAAAAGAAACATGGAACAATCAGTGACAAATATCTAAAATCATTTAATCAATGGTTAGATATTTTAAAATTTTTAAAAATATAAAAAAATAAAGAAGTTATTAATTGGTATGTAGAAGAAATTTGCATACTCCATATATATACATATATCTTCATTGATTTTTCTCTTTAACAATTTTCACTGATAAATCGTCAAAATTCTCATTCCTGTTGTAAAATCAAATACAAATAACACAATAAACAATTCAATTATTTTACTAATAGCAACTCTAGCTCTACTTTAAATAATAATTAAAAAAAAGATAAACGTAAAAAAAACTCCATTTTTTCAAAAGAAATAAAATCATTAAATACAACCACACACAAAAAGTTGTAAATAAAAAAAAGGGCATGAATTTTACTCATGTTTGAAACACTCAATAAACAATTATGGTCAGCCAAGACAAAGAATTTATATTTTACAAGGTTAAAAAATGTAAATCATTTTTTCTCCCCACAGACAATATAATTATCAATGCTGATTCCACGAATATGTATCTGAAAAATCTTGAGAAAGGGACAAAATATCGTACCTTATAGTAGAATGGATAGGTTATGGGTGGTGAGTAGGGGTGGCAATATGGGTCAACCCGACACGACACGACACGACACGACACGACACGACACGACACGTTTTCGACCTGTACACTATTTGACACGACCCTGGCACGACCCGTTTTGTAAACGGGTCACAAAACACGAACCCTGACATGACCCGTTGCGGGTCAAGGGTCGACATGACACGATCCGCAAAATTTAGAATTTAAAAAAAGTGGGATTTTTTGAAAAATAAATAAATTAAAAATAATAAAAAAAAGAAAAAAAAAATTAGCTTCTGTTTCTTGAGATTTTTAGTTCCTTGTATTCTTTTCTATACTAAACAATGACTATATATATCAATAAATAAATGAATAAAAATAATAATATAATAAAATATTTAATTGAAAATTAAAAAAATGACACTGTGCGGGTTGACCCGCGAACCCGCGCGCGGGTTGACATGTGACCCGACACAAAAAAAACGGATCACATTTACACAATCCTGACACGACACGTGATTTGGCGGGTCGGGTCACGGGTCAACCCGCGGGTCAATACATGTATTGCCATCCCTAGTGGTGAGTGTGAATAAGAAAAAGAAAAAAGATAGAAGAAAATATTAATTGAAAAAAAATCAAAGAATAAGAAGAGGAAAACAATATGTTATTTGGTCACACACGCAAAGCGGCTCAAATTTTTTGTCTATTACCCCTGTTACCATTTTAATTAAGGCCAACTTACACTTTTAACTAGGACCCAATTATAATTACTTATATAATTATATACAATAAATAAAATTTATTGAAATATAGCTGAAACTTAAGCTTTACCTAAGTATAACGTGGCTAAGCGGACTCGAATCCACTTAAGACTACTGCGTACTAGCTTATTTAAAGCAAATAACTTTTTATTAGCTTAACTGTTTATTTTATCATATTATTTAAGATTAACCCATATTGATATCTCTAATTTTAGATCTGTAAGATTAATTTTAGAGTTTTATAAGAGTTATGTTGTAGGAAAAGTGATTGCGTCATGTTATAGAGATTCATTTTTCGTGTCTTAGTTTGTTTGTTTTTTTTTTTTGCTTCAACAAATATGAGTCCCCACAAAATGTTGTGTGTAAGAATTTTTTTTGGGTCATATTACATGATGAATGCAAACCCCTTAATTTTAAGAGAAATAATATTAACATGTAAGTTTAGAACATGGAAGTGAAATTAGATTAGTTTCAAAGTTCGAGTCAACAACTATTCTTGATAAACTGTTCAGGTAAAGTTGAGAGAGAGAAAATGTTTTCTTTGGCTCAAGACAAGACTAGGCAAATTATTAGGGAGTTCTTAAATAAAGTTATACCTTTTATTTTTTGTTAAGACATTTTCACATGTCCTAAGTAGGGGTGTAAATGGGTCAGGCTGGTCCAGCCCAGTGTACGGCCCGGCCTACATTGAGTCCGGCCCAGGCCTGGCCTTTTAGAAAAGTAAAGTAGACTTAGGCTTATAAAAAAACTTTTTTAACAAATAGGTCATAAGCCAATTTTATCAAGCCCGGCCTACAGCCTTGTAGGCTGGCCTATTTAATTTATTAAAATAAAATAGTAAAATAATATTAATTTTATGTGGCAAAGACGCAAAGTACCAAATACCAATCTCTCTTAATTTTTGTGCTATTTTATTTTATGAAAGGAAAACTTGTCTAATGTCTCCAAATTTTACATGCTGTAGCAGCTTAATACCATGGAGTAATGGGTACCTTGCTGGATTATGATGTTACTGATGAAGATCTTTCAATAATACTCTTCTTTCCCTTGTCTTGATGGTGGTTTAAAGATTTTTAGATAAATTACATTCTCTTGTAGACTTTATTTCAGCATCCGGTAATTGTATTTTTCTTATTTTATCAATTTCTTTGACTTTATTCCTCTATGATATACATTGTAGAGCTGGGGTATTATGTTGACTCTTTCTTGTTTGTCATTTTTTTCTTGTGAGAAGTACTAATGCATGCATGAATGGAACTTTCTTTGCTCTATATAATTTTTTTTTTTTTGCTCAGTATCTATAGTGGGAGGCCTACAAGGCCTGTAGGCCATGTCAGACTTTCTTATTTTTTAAAAATGGGCCGAGCTTGGCTTACAAATAAAGCCTTTAAAAGGCCAGTAGACCATATAGGTTGAATTTTTTTTGACGTAGGCTTGGGCCAAAAAGGCCAAAGCCCAGCTCAGCCCATTTACACCCCTAGTCCTAAGTAGCAATAATTATTGCAAAATATTACACTCATTTTATATTAGATATCTCATGTTCCTTCACTTGCAAAATCTCTTCTTCTTTTTTAATGATAAATCTTACGTTCATTCTATCTATAAAGAGAATTATTCTCGTAGTAGTATTCTCCATAATTATTACATGAAATAATGGATTATGGATATCAAATATCCCAAAAAGTAAAAAATAAAAATTGAGCCGTCTTTCATTCCACATTATATATATAGGAATAAGGTTTTATTAGTATCATGTTACATAACTTAAGAAAATTTTCCTACACATACAATTAAAATGTGAGGTTCACATGTTTTTTTTTCTTTCATCATTCCACTTTCTCTCTCTTTTTTATTGTGAGGGTAGGAAAATTTTCTTATATCATGTTACATTATTCTCATAAAACCCGAAGGAATAACATATGTCCTTTTAAAAGATATAAACTTACATCATTTTAGATCTTAACCGTTGATTTCCGTCCATCAACGGTTATAATTTATTGGATTAAAATTATTTAATTAATAATAAATTTGACCCATAAAGTTTGGCCCAATAGATTATAACCGTTGATGAACGAAAATCAACGATTAAGATCTAAAAAGATATAAATTTATATCCTTTAAAATAATAGATGTTTTTCCTATATAAAAATAATAATAATGGAGTCCTAGTTTTGTATATATATTTCCTTCCCGCCAAGGCGCGAACCCTAAATTCGAGCATTGGGCAGTGTTTTTTTGTGAGAGAGCGAGATCAAAGAATGGAATTGACGTTGAGCGATAACTCTCTGAAAACCTTTGCGCGATGCATCACTTGTCTCGCGCGTATCGGAAATGAGCTCGCAATTCAGGCCTCTCCCTCTCAGGTTACATTACATGCCTCATTCTCTTCCCTCTCCGTTTTTCACAATTTCTCACTTCAAGCAAAATTTATATTTAATGATTACTCTTCAGAGCTACTGAAGTTACGTTTTGATTATGGTACCACTTTACTCATTTGATATTATCTTTATTTCTCAATTTTTGCTCTCTGGTGAAGATCTTTACTTCTCATTACATTTGAGTTAGGGTTTTGACTTTTGCGGGTATAATTATTACTTTAGATCAAGCTAGAGAATGTTGATTGTTGAATAGTAATACATTACTTATTTGGGTTCTTTGATTTGTTACAGCTTCTTTTCCACACTATTAATTCATCACGGTCTGCGTATCAATCCCTCACTTTCAAACCTGGCTTCTTTGACGTCTATACAGTTTCGAGTAGCCCCGTGCAATGTAGTGTGCTTCTGAAGGTGCGAAGGGTCTTTTCTCATTTTAGCTTAAATGGGGTTCGAAAATGAAGAATTCTCACTCACATACTTTGATTAGGCTGTTTGTTCTGTTCTTAGGACACCTATTACAAATATCGATCATTTGACTGTGAAATTGCCTGATCCGGATGCTCCCAAAGTGCAGTGGATTTTGGATTGCTACAGTGGTAAACTGCTTATTTAATATATACAAAATCTCTGGTGATTGCTCAATAAGGAAAAAGCTATAGTACCAGCATTGCTATTGGGTTTAATTTGGTTTACCGTTGGAGACTAAGCTTTTACTTGTCTTTTGTAACAAGCTTAATAATGTAGTTGGTTTCTGAATTAAAATTAGCTACACTTTCCGCTTGGTAATTGTTATGGTATCGAACCTGCTTTTAGAGACTACGACATGGCATTTTTAGTGGACTAAGTGTTAACATTTAATGTAAGCTCAGCCTTGTCTGACAAGTCAGCTACATCCAACAATTTGGTGAGCAGTCTTGGGGTTTGTTACAGGCCATGACTAAATTTAACTCAATTCGACAATTTTGAAATGTGTCACAATGAAAGTTTTAAAATTGTATAGCATCAAATCTTTCTTAAAATGAACAGGGTGTGGTAATTTTCATCCTTCTCTGGACTTGAATGTCTATTAATTATTGGGTGTACTATGTACATGGTGCCAGGCATCTCATCAGCTATGCTGCTATTTTCTGATATATGTGTGTGTGTGTGTTTGACCCTATCACGGATTAAAAACGTTATGTTATTTATTAACTGCAGGTATGAGAAAAACCTATTGGATTACTTGCAATGTAGAACCTGACATACAACACTTGTCCCTTGATAGGCAAAAATTTCCAAGCAACTTTGTCGTGAGGCCTCGAGATCTGAACAGGTTACTTGCTAATTTTCAGTCGTCTCTTCAAGAGATCACTATCATTGCAACAGAACCTAATTCTCTACCTCTTGATGCTGAAAACGAAATTGGTGGAAAGGCTGTTGAGTTTCGAAGTTATATTGACCCAACCAAAGGTAAAAAAATGCTTTTGTCGATAGTTTTGTTGCAAACAGTATATTTATGCTCAAAGATTTCATGGCAGACAATGACTCATTGCTACACACCCAACTGTGGATAGATCCTCGAGAGGAATTTTTGCAGTATGTTCATACTGGAGACCCAATAGACGTGACTTTCAGTGTAAAAGAACTGAAGGTATAGTAAGCCAAGGCTGCCACGCCTTTTGTTTTTTGTTGACAAAAGTTTAGCAACTGTTGACAGAGACTGTAGTCACCTGATATCTGGATTTATCATGTTTTCTTCCATAATTTCTGTTTCCTTTCTCTGTTCTAACTTCTAAGGCTAATTTACCTTAATGAAATGCAAATTATTATTTTTTTCCTCATCAAACTGCAGGCATTTCTTTCGTTTTGTGAGGGCTGTGAAGTTGACTTCCATTTACATTTTGAGAAATCTGGCGAGTAAGATGTATTTAGTATCTGATACAATTTATCCTCATTATCCTCATCCTCTAAAGAAAAAATTGTATGATTGATGGTTTCAAGTTTCCCATAAATATGACTGGATACCTTCCATTTTATGTTATAAGTAATGCTTATTAGTCACTAGTCAGTGTACATGTAATAGTCTAGTGAACTCTAAAATAGAATTGAGGAAATGTGAAAGTTGCAATTCTGTATTAGATTTTACCGTGGACAAACATTCCCCCCCCCCCCCCCCCCCACAACACACACACACACACATATATTGAAAGATAAAGATCTATTTTTCTTGCATTGCATATTTTATGGTAGTATTTGATGGTTATGATATGTTATTAATCTTAATTCTTGGATGATATTGTGTTTGGCATGCAGACCTATTCTCATGGCACCTAAATTTGGTTTGGAAGATGGAACTCACTCAATTTTTGATGCTACCCTTGTATTGGCAACCATGTTAATATCTCAGCTTCATGAAGGTACTGCTGCAGAACCTCCACCGGTGGCTACCAGAACAAATGCTGAAACGGAAGAAAGAAATGGAAATTACGTGCAGCAAGAGAACTGCAGAACGAATGCATCAGAGCTTCCATCTGATCACACCCGTATTTGGTCGGATCTCTCAGGTATTTTCAATTTCGAGTTGGATAATATGTTATTGATCTAAATTCTCATTAGCTTTTCCATTTTGCAGCAAGTGCAGTTAAAAATATTAATGCTTTTGAAGAAAGGCATGCACAAGGAGGAACTATTTTGAATGATAATGAGCAAAGAGATATTCAAAGGATTAGTACAATACATATTTCAAAAGTAACATCGGTTGCAGGAAATAATCCCATTGATTCCAATTTGTATCCTTGATGTGTTACTGTTTGCTTCAATATGTTAGCATTTTCAGCATCACAATTTAATGTCCCCACAATGTTGTGTTCACAAATGTGACAAATGATTCATTTCTTACCATCCATTATCTTGTCAAACTCTCATAGAGCACTTACAAAGTATTGGATGCTCAAACTGGAACCTAGGAATGAAGCCTTTTATATATAGATGAATTTGCATGCTTGAATCCCCTTCATTTAAAGCAATCACTAACTGCATCTTTCCAACAATATTGTTGAGGCGGCTGCTGAGAGCTTTTTTGGGATTATATATGACAGTTTTTGGATTAGTCTTTACCTTGACTGATATCTTAGCTGCCGACCAACTGAAAAGGATCATGTGCAAGAGCCTCAAGGTTAGATAACCGAGCTGCTTAACGTGTTTAACTGACGATGTTATTGTTCCTTCAATAACTGATGATTAATACATTTATCCAGATATGTTGCAAGGTAATGATCAAGTGGTTTCACAGCATCACGCCAGTAACTGGATAGATGCTGAAGAGGATGATGAAGATGATGAGGATGAGCATTACATTCAGCCAACACCGCCATACTATGAAGAACATTAACTATGAGAACTCAACTGTAATTGTTCTCTATTATCATGGTAGGTGCTCATGCCATTTCTCTTATCATGCGCTGTCTTTTGAAATTTTTCTATTTGAGCCAGCAACCCACCATCTAGTATTTAAAATGATTGAATAGCCATATATTGGTTGTTTGCTTGTACGTATTATGTCATTAAATCTGCCAGTTAGAAGCACCTATTCTTTTCATTTACAACCATATCCATATGTATATTAATGCACATACCGTATCTACATATTAATGCCATGTCCCTGTATCATATACATCTTCCCATATCCATGGACCATAAAATTGATGGCAAAGTATAATCACTTGAATTGTACTGAAGGGCCTAATTTCGTAGCCATAATTAATCTAGTAGCTTCCTTTATAGAGATACAGACTATGATCTTAGTAGACATATATATACTCTCTTACTAGTCTATTTTTTAGTCTTTAATGTAACCAGTAACTTTACACTAATTAATGGACACGTGGATGCAAGTGATGATTGGGTTGTTAATGGCCCAATGATCCAAGTCATTGTGCGTTGTATGGCATCTGATGATACAAAGAACAAGTTAAAGAGACATGATCTAATCCATAAAAGATAAATGTTGTGATCTAACTGTGAAGAGCTTATTAACTTGATTAGCAGTTACTTCATTGCAGAACACTAAAATGTCCATCATGAGGAAAATCTGATGTCAATTTTTTATTTAAAATAAATGAAGGAGCAAAAATGTTATAATTTTCTTTCCATGATGGGCTGACTAGTTAATTGGTTACATTTTATTCATACCTGCTGCTTGGCATATAGAATATATTCTACCACGTGGTTCTAGGATTTGAACTTCCAACTATGTCACTTTACATCCTCATTTGTAGATATTATTTTGATTTTTTTGGCATTTCATATTTTCCTGTTATCTTGGGTTACATAGAATTCAAAATGCGTAGGATGTTTCTAACAACTCTTTATGTGGTTGCTAGATTGGGATTATTATTCTAACCGAAAAGTATTCATGGGCATCCTTCTCATTTTGGTATTATTTCTCTCAATCAGCTTCCAAATGATGGTTTATGTATCTGGTACGCGCTGCGTACGTGCTTTGATACTTGCATGTTGATTGCCAAAGTCTGGATAGAATACGAAGATACCCCCACCTTTCATAATGTCTAGTCATCATGGACTGCTGGGTGCCTCGTTGAATTAAGAGTAGCTCCGGTAGATGTAAATGATGTATTGTAGTTTCTTTTTCTGTATTTACTCTTGAAGGGAAAAATTGTTAATAAATTCTGTAATTGATTTGAACCAGTTCTGTTCTTGCAGTCAGTCTGGTTGCTGACAATCGAACTTGATGATTTTGTTTGAATCAAGGAAATCAAATCTAATCTTTGTTAGGTGATATGTAAGATATGTAATTCACCGTAAACTCTTGGTGAGGTTGGTGGTGTTCCCTAATCTTAATTTAAACTTCAAAAACAGTATTAAAAAAAAAGGAAGGTTATACTTATTATATATATTTTTATTACTTTTTATTATTAAATTTTAATCGTTGATTTTCGTCAATTTAACGGTTAATACTGACGTAACTTTTCACAGGGGAAAAAAAAGAAAGTGAACTAATGAAACACTCAAACAAACTGGAATATAATATTGGCATCTTTTGCCAGCTAGTTTAGTTGACTATTTGGAGGCGAGAGGGCTTACGACTCAATCAACATTCAGCAGAGCCACCAAACTCATCCAGAAGGATACGGAAGTAGCTACTCGTATATTATATTTGAATTCTGAGCGAGGATTTCCTGCAAAATTAGTTAAGGGGAGTTCGGCTTAATTGGACTAGTTCAACGGTTAATACCAAACCCCAGAAAATTGTAGATTAGACTTTGATTTTCTTGTACAAATCTTCCTTTGACTTTTTATGTTTCCAATGCTAATCAAATAGTGTTAATCAACCAAGAAAAATATACCCCTTTTCTTTAATTTCATTTTATAGTGGTTATTTAAAAAATATTTAATTGGGATATTTTTATAAAAATAAGAAAAACAATATTTCAATAGAATTAATTCTCGCTTTTTTTATACTATAATAACCTGAAATCTTTCTCACGTATTTATTTAGCGGCTTGAAATAATTGAAGAGATCGGCATACTATTTACTTTGTCGAAAAACAATAATACTGTAAATTTATTTTTTAAAGAGACAAAGGATCTATATATTAATGTACTGAAAAAAAAAACCTATATATTATTATATGCACCTAAATAATATTTCTACACGTTGGGACACGTTTTGTTATTAAATAATATTTTTAATATATATAATATAATTTATATTTAATAGATATAACAGTTCATAATAAGTCATATATCCAATCAAATATTCAAATTTCATAATATAAATATAAACAAATTTTTTTTCGTACCTTGTTAATTTTTCATTTTAAATTTCATAACAGAAAAAATTAATTTATAAATGATTTTTTTTATTTTTAGTTAATAAAATAAAATTAAGATTAAAAAAAAAACGTATCTGAGCGTTGACCACGTGTCGGAAAAAGTTGACTGCGTGTCGAGAAAATTTGTCGGAGCTTGTCGAAAAGCTGACCACATGTCCTAAAATATTGACCGCGTGTCGGAGCGTGTCCGTGTCGGATACGCGTCCGACACGCACAATTCACAAAAAAAAACGAGTCCGTGTTTCAGACATATGCACAGACAAATAGGACCAGTACACATGTCATTTATCATATTTTCTGTTATTATTATTTTTAGATTTTAGACTCAATTTTTTAATTTAAATATACTTATTGTTGCTTATTAATTTTAAATATATATTATTTTAATGTATATTTTAAAAGTTTATCTAAAATAAAAAAAATACGTACAATATACAGGATATTCACTAGTTAATATACAAAGGAATGTTCTACCAAAAATATATATATATATATACAAAGGAATGTTTTGATTAGCAATTTTATTTAGTAAGATCTTTAAAGATTAACAGATTCAATCTTTAATTAATTTTTAAAACATCCGTAGTATTTATGCGTAAACAAATAATTCAAGTAATTATTTGGTCTTTGAGTTTAAATTAACATAAACATTGATTGGGTATCTGAGAGTGAGGTTGTATGTGGTTGCGGTCCGAGTCCCCGTTCAGTGAACGAATCAAAGTGTTGTGATTAAAAAAGGTGATTAGAGGTTTGTGTCATTGTGTGGTTTGTACTTTGTAAGACAGAGGAAACGACGTTTTCCCTCAAATAAAATAACTATTAATTATTTGATTACATCAGATGGCAGCTGTATCTGAGAGGTAGCTTTGGAACGCGTAAACACCGTCTAAACCAGATATGCACTGTGGGTCCCCTCAACTTCAACGTCCCTCATCTTTGTCTCTTGCCACTTGTCACATTCAAAACCACTTTTATTCTTCATAAGTATTCCAGCCTGCAAAGTGGGAATTGTTTTTGGTCATTTTAATTACGTTAAGGAGCTTCTTTTGGTCAATAAATATGTGTAAAATGTATAGGCTTTTGTGGGACACACTAAGCTCATAAAGTTACTTGTTTTTTTTTTTTTTATATTTCTTTTCGTAGGATGGGACATACAAAAATGTCAACTTTCCAATTCCTACCTACAAAATAAGGAATAATTCAAATTCCTTCACCCTCTTCCTTTCTTTTTATTGTGCGTTTGACTGACGAAAAAAAAATTTATCAGAAAAATATAATTATTAAAAATATGGTGAGAAAAAATAAATAAATAATATATTTAATAGACCAAAATATTATCGAAAAAATTAAGTTAAATTTTCTGAATTTATGTTTGGTTAAAAGTAAAATATTGATCAGAAAATAGAATAAAATTATTAAACTAACCCTTGATTAAATACAAAGAAGACTCTCTCTTCAGCTTTCTTTTGGCACATTTTTTTAGAAGAGATATTTGTGTCCATTGCTTTTTTTCCAACTTTTTGATTTGATGGGATAATGAGAATAACATCTCTGGTTGATATTCTGAAATGACAAAAGTTTTCAATTTTACAAGCAAACTGAGATTGCTATGCAAATTCGAATGATGTGCAAATTTTTTAAAATCTCCTACGAAATATTGTCAACTAGAAAACTTATCTCAACTTTTCTAGTCATCCTAAAAGAAACCTCCTAACAAACACCCCTAAGGGTGTATTTAGTTGGAGAATTTTATTTTGTTGCCGGGAAAAGTTCATACGTGATTTAAAGAAGACTATATTTGGTAGGAATTTTTAAAAAAATTGCCTAAAATTCTAATTTGCATGGGAATGTGACATTATGTATAAAATTTTATCCAGATTACCACTTGAGAAAAATATTACCCAGTGGGTGGTATTTTGATTTAGCATGTAAACAAAAAATTGTACACAAATATCTCTGAAATAACATGCCAAAATTTGATGGCAAAGGTTACTTTGATAAATTCAACTCGTTTTTCTACAAATATTGTACCTTCGACCAAAGACTCAGGAAACTTAAATCAATTTTTCTGATAATATTTTGATCTACTAAACAAATTTTTTTAACTTTTTTCAAAAAAATTAGGCTCTGCTTGGTAACTGTTTTAAAAAACAGTTTTTTGGTTTTCAGAACAAAAAAACTCGTTTGGTAAAACCTGTTTTGTAAAAAATGTTTTGAAAACTATAACTGTTTTATTGTTTTTAAAATCAAATTTAGAGAACATGTCTGAGTTGTTTTTGTTTTCTGTTTTGATTTTTAACTTTCAAAAAGAAAAAAATATAGAAAACAACTGTTTCCGTAATTATTTTACAAAACAATTTTAAGAACAAAAAAAACCAGAACACAATCAAACAGGCCCTTACTTTCCCACCATATTTTCAATAATTATAATTTTTTGATAAAAAAATTTTCTCCTCTATCAAACGTCCCTTGTCAAATAAAGCAAATCAACGAACACTATTTTACCAAAAAAAAAATCAACGAACACTCGCATGTTAAGTAGTGACGGAATTACTGTTATTAGACCAAGAACTCAGCGATGATCTTGTTAATGCGTTGCAACTCGGAACAGAGAGCCATCTTTGTTACTTTCCTAAGCTTTCTTACCGAGGCCGAAACTTACTAATTTCATTTATTTGTTGCACATATTAATAATATAGTTCAATAATATGTTCATATACAAACTTAATAACTGAAAATATAGTTATTTGAATACATATAAATTAGAATCATAACTTATATTATCTCTAGGATTTTTTTTAAGCTGAAAGAAATATTATTGAGCATTCCAAATCTAATATCTCTTGATATAATACTTCAAATAACTCTTAAATCATTTTCTTTCAAACCCATAACCTGCAATATTATTGACATTAGCAATCGAATAAGACATTATTGTGTGTTACTGAATTATTGAAGAGTGATAGAATTTAAAGATGTTTGGTAAAATGTTCCAAGGCCAAGGTTAACTTGGGCCGGATAAAGAGACAAGAGAATATAACTCACTGTTAGAAAATAGAAAACATTCACAAGAGACACTATACATATACTTTTCTCTTTAGGTGTGGGATATGCATTTACAAGTGAATATAACCACCATTTAAATAGCTAGGTCAACCACCAAAAAAATAGTATAATCTAAAGAGAAATAGTGATTTACCATTTTACATCAGTCGGTGCCACCTGCAATCAATGGACATTTTACGTAAACAACATTTTGCTTTGATGATCATCTTCTGTCTTCTGACTCTTCTTCGACCGCATTGACGTTCTCAACCAATTTCAAGTTTAATTTACTATCCCCTTCCACCCTCTAATGGCTAAAAATAAAATAACTCACTAATTATTATTTCTTTATATATATTTAAAAAAAACGTAACTAGAAAGCTTTTTTTTAATATAATACCAAAATATTTAGGTTATTATTAAAATTAAAATAACGATGTTAAACAGTTATGTAAAAATTTGAATACAGACTAATATTTGTGTAATATATATATATATATATGAGTAAACGTTTTCTTATATAACAGGAAAGTGATTTCTTTTTCCTGCACTAACATCGGCGATCGTGCCTCATTTTTTTCTTATTCTTTATTTTATTTTATAAAATATGGGACCCATTGGTTTTTGTGTCAACACAAAAATTGACAATTTTGTTGTAAAAGGAGAAAAGGAAATTCCTATTTCTCCCATATATATATGTATATATATATATATATATATATATATATATATATATGAAAATGTTATATTTACAAACTCTTCCAAAGTATAATATGTAGTATCAAAAATACACTAGGGTACACTAGAGGTGTTCGCGGTCTTGATTGGATCGATTTTGGAAGCAAAAATCATCTGATCCAATCCCTTCGGTTTGGCCATATAATCATCCATTCGGTTTGGACTTTTTTCAAATCCGATCCGATCCGATTTTTTTCGGTTTGGATTGCATAGTTTTCGGTTTTTTGAAAATCTTAAAATTTGTTTCATGTAGATAACATCTTTTATATATATATATTGGCTTTGTAAAAAAAAATTGAAATACAAAAGCATCAGTAAACGATAATATAGTTTTTTTTGGGGGAACAATGAGATATGAAGCTCTGTGCAGATGAATTTTTGTTGATGAGATGTGACTAGATTTTTTCTTGGGTTTAGTTGATGGGTTAATAGGTATTGGGTTTAGAAATTTTTGGATTATGATTGGAGAAAGACCAAAGTAAGCAGAGGGGAATTAATATATTGGATCGGTTTTCCTTAAACAATCCGAAAATCGATCCAATCCAATTAAAAATTGCGGGTTTTTTTCGGTTTTCGATTTTTTGGTTTTCGGTTTGTTCGGTTATCGATTTTTCGGTTCGGTCACCGCGGTTTAAATCGGTTTGGATCGGTTGATGAACACCCCTAGGGTACACTATGTACTTCCGGGAGTAAATAGTGTAATTTGTAAAAAAAAGTTTGTAAACAAATCTTCTCCTAGGGAGAGGTTATAGTTACTACCTCTTTTTCTTACTACCTCTTACTACTAAATCTTAACCGTTTATTTCCGCCAATCTAACAGTTATAATTTATTAGAAATTAATAATTAATTAATAAGGATGACCCAATAAATTATAACCGTTAGATTGACGGAAATCAATGGTTAAAATTTAGTAGTAAGAGGTAGTAAGAAAAGAAAGTATTAATTATAACCTTCCTCCTTCTCCTATATATATATAATTAATAAGTTTGACCCAATAAATTATAGCTATTAGATTTATCGAAATTAACGGTTAAAATTTGATGTTAAATTTTTTAGTTTGACACCGATATAAAAAAGCATACCATGTATATATGAGTTTAATGTCTCTCGTGTTGTAGGAGAAAAAATTATTTCATACACACATATGAAAATGCATGAAGCCCATGTTTTTTTTTTTCTCTTCACATGGCCTCACATGGACCTCACATACTGTTATGTGTATGTAGGAGATAATTTTATCTCATATAACATTAAAGATATTTCAATATATATATATATATGTGTGTGTGTGTGTGGCAGAATATACTTACAATCAAAAAAATTTACCACCTTTATAACTAATCTAATCACCGTTGATTTTTGTCAATCTAACGGTTATTATTTATTGGAATTAATAATTAATTAATAAATGATAATCGTTAGATTGACGGAAATCAACGATGATTATGTTAGTTGTAAAGGTTGTAAACTTTTTTGATGGTAAGTATATCATTCCCCTATATATATATAGGTAGGGAGATGTTATATTTACAACCCAAATAGTTTACAAACTCTTACAATCCTATCTTAACTGTTAGTTTCCGCCAATCAACGATTGTCATTTATTGTAAATTAATAATTAATTAATAAATTTAATTTACGAAAATCTTAACTGTTGATTGACGGAAATCAACGATTAAGATATGGTTGTAAGAAGTTGTAAACGAAAATAAGTTGTAAATATAACATTCTCCATATATATATATGGGCAAGATATTATTATATCAATGTAAGAGTTAAAAGTCTTACCCTCTATTTTGACTATTGATCCACTTGTATCAAATGACTCACATTACTACAAAATTTGAGCCTTTAGATATAAGTGAGATAATGGATAAGATTAAGAATATAAGTTACACTAGTATAAAATAATTCTAATCCTATATGTGTATGTGTGAAAAGTGAAATTTTTTGGAAAAAAAGAGTAAAAGTATAACTTACACGAGCATTCAAATTGTGCTCGTGTGAGAGAGAGAGAGATGCACAGTAACATCATCCGTGATACCTTCTTTGGATCATTTTCATCTTCTTGGAAATTTCTCAAAACAAACAAGAGGCAAGGACAATTAAGTTAAGTTAAATAATAATCAACATAAATACAAAAGGTGAAAAATGTGTATCTTTTTAAAGGATGTAAAGTTATGTCATTTTAAGTGAAATAAATAAAAAAGGAGAGAGAATGGATAAAAAAATAAAATTATAGATCCTACTTTTTTGTGAGAGTAAAATGACAAACTATGTCATTTAAAAGAATAAATATTTTTCCGTACAAAAAAAAAGTTTGATGTGGTCCAAATATTAATTAAATATCAATATGGAGGGAAAAGAAAAAGGAAAAAAGAAGATTGAATGCTATTTTATATTTTTCCATCATAAGAAAACTATATAATATTCGTAACTTTGTCAAAAGCAATGAACAGCCTAAAAATAGCTACAGCTAATTGAAAATCTATTTGAATAAGGATTTCCCTTTTTCTTTTTCAATATTTGTTTTATATGTAATGCATTACACATCATCGGTATCCTATTATATATGTTCTAAAACGTCGTTTATTGATCTTGTTTTTCTGTTTAAGGAAGTAGAGAAAGAAGATCAACAGCGTAAACGTTATATGAGATAGGAGAATGGAGAAGTATCGAGTTTAGTGTTGCAAATGTATCGAGTTTTTAATATATTTTTATTATTTTTATTAAATTATTAATAATATTGTAAGTGATAAATGCACCGAAAATTCAAAAGAAATATCCCCACTCTGGATGAATAGAAGGGGAAAATGGAGAAGTTTCAAACTAAACAGATCAAAGAAAAACAACCAAATTTGAATATAGAGGATGTTATATGCCCCAACGTAGAAAGCACCGACACATGTCGGATACCAACACGCGTTCAATGCTTTAACATATTTTTTTTCAGGTCTAAATTTTACTTTATTATCTAAAAATAAAAAAATTAATTTATAAGTCAATTTTTTTCTGTTATGGAATTTAACATAAAAAATTAACAAGATATGAAAAATTACTTTTGCTTTATATTTATGTTATGAAATTTGAATATTTGATTGATTATATGATTTATTATGGACTGTTATATATATTAAATATAAATTATATTGTATATATTAAAAATATTACTTAATATCAAAACGCGTCCTAACGTGTCGAAATATGGCCTTTTTTAAAATTAACGTGTCTCGTGTCGATGTTGGTCCAGCCTCCTCCCCTGTTGGGTATGGCTTCGCATACTGATGAGAGCCCTAGTTGTTGGGGTCAGCAGAAAGGCAACTGCTGGGGTTTTGTAATTCTATTTATATTTTTTTTATAAATTAAGTGACTTGTAACGAGGGACGGTGAGGTGAATACAATACAGACAAGTTGGACGTAGTCTAAATTAGATGAATCAGGATAAATAATCTCTGTGTTTGTTCTCTCTCTTTCTCTTTTTATTTGTATTTTGTGTGATTGTCAATTTTCAACACCGCATTTTTTTTTAACGAGAGTCTAAGTGGTATTATTTTCCCTACCCGCTGTTGTTAACACCTTTTATCCAAAGAGACAAAGTGGCGAAGATGATTAGTTAGGCCCGAGTTGTACTTTGTTTACGTGCAATAAAATATGTTTTGGAAATACAGTAAAGATTGGATGAATTATTTTATTAGCATTATTATATTTTCCCTGAATGTTTTGGGTATATATATTTTTTAAATGCGCGATATCATAAAATTTTAACTTCATAATTTTTTAATAAATTCAAGCTTGAGATGATAAAAGAAAGAATAATTTCTTTTAGTATGAATCAACATCCATTACAATTTACCAAAGAAGTTTAACTAGTTTAATTAATTGCACACCCTCAAATTTAGATTAGTCAAAAATCATAATCGAGAAATTGCAGATATGAGAACATGAGTTAATAGTAAATAACTAATAATTTTTTTGAGTAAATACCTTTTTTAGACTCTGGAAATATCCACGAAGCCCTTTTCAGCCCTTAGCAATAAAAAAAGGACAAATTGGTCCCTGAAATAACAAAAAAAGAGGCCACATTAATCCTTCCGTTAACTCCCACCTAACGGTGGACAATTGGCACGTTAGTTTGCTAACGCGGCTTGGATGTGGGACACCGTGGAAGACGAGACGACGACGTTTTGGTTCCTGTCAAAACCACGAGGGCCATTTTGGTCCTTGTCAAAATGCACGAGGACGTTTTTAGTCCCTGACAAAAAGCACGGGGCCCTTATTGGTCCCTAACCAGAGAAAAATAGGCACATGACTTCATTGCTTTTCTATGCAGTCCAATTTTGCAAAACAGAAGTGCATTACATCAGAAACAGGAGTGCAATCCATTTGTTCATCACAAAGTAATTAAACTAAATTTTATCACAAAGTAAAATACTCCTTCTTGGCATTTTTTTTCAATGAAGTTTGTGTTTCTAACTGAAGTTTCGATCTTATTAACGATTATTCATTTCTTTTTCAATGCTAATTAAGATTCCCACTTTGTTAAAAGGGATTCTTGGCTCTTGCAAACAGCTTTTACGATCCCTAGCACACTATGAACTGCTTTAACTCTCTTAGTCTATATAAGACATAGTGTTATGCGATTTACGAATAATATCTTCAGTAGTGTAGCATTACAATTATACTATTTATTTTTCTATAAAAGATAATTGCATGATTGTTGATATTTAAATACAGAGAAAAATCAGAGAAGAAGCCAGGTAAATGATAATGATAATTGCAATGCATGACAGTTGACTGGACTACAGCAGTTGGTAGTTCTCAGCCACATGAAGGCAACTTGAGAGGAAGCAGCCCACCTCCATCAAATCCACAACAGGAAAATGGGTTGTTGAGTAATGAAACAATGAATGCAGCATCCGGTGGCACACGAAGCAGATTATTGGCCTTCATGAGCACACTTGGTTTTAGGCCACCAAGGCCTGCCTCAAGAAAATGACCTGCTGCTATATATGACCTGGGAGTAGTGCATGAGCCAACCGAGAAGGGTTTATTATTATGTGACTGACTTTTTTTGAAAATTCTAGCCATTATGTATTTGGAGGCCTTATTATGTCAATGTTTTTTTTGTAAATTCTGGACATATTGTATTAGAGGCCTTTCTTTTAATTCCTGACAGTTGGCTTTATTTTGTAATGCACTACTGTACATCCATGTCTTCAAATATAATGATACTCAAATCATGTTCCATCTATTATGTTTCACAGGGTTGATGAATATTTAAGTTTACCATTTTTGATGTTTTTTAACTAATATACGTAGTTGTAGTTCTTGTACATCCATGTCTTCTGTTTTGCAAAATTGGATTGCACTCCTGTTTCTGATGTAATGCACTTCTGTTTTGCAAAATTGGACTGCATAGAAAAGCAATGAAGTCATGTGCCTATTTTTCTCTAGTTAGGGACCAATAAGGACCCTGTGCTTTTTGTCAGGGACTAAAAACGTCCTTGTGCATTTTTACAGGGACCAAAACGTCGTCGTCTCATCTTTCACGGTGTCTCACATCCAAGCTGCGTCAGCAAACTAACGTGCCAATTGTGCACCGTTAGGTGAGAGTTAACAGAAGGATGAACGTGATCTCTTTTTTGTTATTTCAAGGACCAATTTATCCATTTTTTATTGCTAGAGACTGAAAATAACTTTATGAATATTGCGAGGTACTAAAAAAAAGTATTTACTCTAATTTTTTTTACTTGACTCTGTTCCTATCATCTCTTCAAAGCTATCCATGTATTATTCAATCAGTAATTAGTTATTATCTTCTTCGTTTTCTGACTTTTTCTGAATCCTTTGTATGTGAAACTTAGCTGTTTTCCATCATTGAATTATTGGGCGCAAGTTTTGAATATTTCCTTGCTAATAAGAGAAAACATTGCCTGTTATTCATTAAAAATATACAATTTAAAATCATAAGAAAACGAGGATATTTAATTATCCCATTTGAAATTTGGAACTGTGAGTGGCAGGTGAATATAAAACTCGTACATACATCATACAACATGGCTGGTGGTGTTAGAAATAGCCGTTTTCAATGTTGTGCTTAACTACTATATGTGAGTGGAAAATAGCTAGGAAGACATTGTCAACTTGGTAGAATTCAAGAATCTTTCTCTATTTTATAAACGCAACAAAATAACAAAAAAGAAGAAGCAATACTTACTTATAATGCTCAGCCCAAAAAAATACAAAGACTATATATATAATATGAGGTAGGATCCTTTGATAACGGTGTCAAAATTGAAATTTGACACCTCATCTGAGAGTCGTTCGATAAAAAAAGATCAACGACTCTGATTTGTAAGCATGTGATACCATTGATCTTTTTTGATCTAACAGCTCCCAAATGAGGTGTCAAACTTCAAATTTGACACCGGTGTCAAATGATCCTACTTCATATAATATATATATTGGGTACATAAATACAAAGAATATTTACTAATGCTCCACACGTCTATTCTTTGGCTTCCTCCCACTTTTGCTTTTGTTATCTATTTAATCAAATATTATATAAAGGGTATTGTCCATTAAATATTCTTTGTTACTTTATTTTTAATTAAGAATGCTCTTTTAGTCCATTTAGAAATCACAAGAAGATTATGATGGATACAAAATTCAATGGTTAATAATTATGAAACAACTATATGTTATTTTTCTATTTATTATTTAAAAACATTAATACATAAAACTTCAACAAAATCCAATGAATCTCTAAGAAAAAAAAAGAACCACCCCCTGCTAACCGAATAATTTTAATTAGAGCATTCTTCAAAGTTAATTCGTAGACTGAAACTTGTAAAATGGTAACAACATTTTTGTGGTAGACTTTTTCTCTCGTGATTTTTCTATCAAGTGGTTGTTAGGAATGTATACTATTTGTTCTTTTACTATTATTATTACGACACAAGATACAGTCATTTTTATAAACATCTTAATTTAACACATATCAAGCCAAGTACTATACACACAAATAAAACTTTAATGAATTTTTTTAGTTTTAAAATAAAACCATGTTAGTCAATTTTAAAATAAGACATGTATTTTGAAGCACAAAATAATATTAATTTCCTTTTTTTTCTCGGTCTGAAAATTTATTACTCTTTATTATTTACTTAAAAAAATATTGAATTACTTTTAAATTTCTTATATATTAAACATGAAAAAATTCTTTATTTTTAAAAGACATAATTTTGTACCATTTTAAGCAAAATGAATATATTTGATGTATATTTAATAATTTTTTATATTCTCCCAATCATAACATTATAAGAAGAGACAAAGAGAGTATAACGAAAAAAATAGAAGGTAAAAAATTATCAAATAAGCAGGAGAACATTATTATTTTTCTTAAAATAATATATTTTTCTCGTTATATATTTATATATGGGCATGATCCTTAGACATCGGTATCAAAATTTAAAATTTGACACTAAATCTCGATCGTTGTTACTACCAATCAACGATTATCGTTTATTGAGAATTAATAATTAATTAATAAGTTTGATTCCTAATAAATGATAAATGTTCATTAAAAAAATTAACGGTTAAAATTTAGTATCAAAATTTAAAATTTGACATCGATATCAAATGATGGTATCCTTTTTTTCATAAATTTTATAGCAAAAGAACAATTATATCAAAAGACAGTCTTAAATGATTATATTAAATGTTTATATTTTCAAGATATTAAATAAATCATTAAATGATGAAACGTAATCATATTTTATTTTATTTTTTGAATTTTATAAATGGTCCAAGTCCATGGTGGGTGAATGGCATGTATGTAAATAACAGGTATTCGAGTGTCGTTGTTTTAACACAAGGGGTTCTTAAACATGATGCTGCCTCTAATATAGAGTCTCGTCATAACTCATAACTCTATTCATTTGCAGGACCCCAAAGGAAGAAGAAGAGGAAGGAAGGAACAGAAGCATAGTCAACAACGAAGGTTCATTTCAACAACACCCTCAAACATCAATGGCGAACTTGTACTCGTGGCTTTTCCTTATGATTTGTGCCACTCTTTTGGTGATGAGTTCGTCGCCGACAGCGGTGGTGGATGCAGGAGGAATGGGAATGGGAATGGGAATGGAATGGATATCAAACAAAAGTACCTGCAAGGGATCCATAGCTGACTGCATGGAAGAAAGGGACGAGTTTGAATTGGACAGCGAGATCAACCGGCGCATCTTAGCCACCACCCAGTATATCAGCTACGGTGCGCTCCAGAGGAACACTGTGCCCTGTTCTCGCCGTGGTGCCTCTTACTACAATTGCCGACCTGGAGCTCAGGCTAACCCTTACAGTCGTGGCTGCAGTGCCATTACAAGGTGCAGGAGCTAAATTTTTTTTTTTTTTTTTTTTTGTATAATTTATATTTGATTGTTAATTTTTATACATGGAGATTATGTTAATCGATTTGTGAGTCACCCTCGTGACACTTAATGATATACTGTCTTAATTATTATGGTTATTATTACTGTTGTTGTTGGTATTTGGATTTAAAATGTTTATGTAAAAAAAAAAAAAATCACATTTTTTTCACTTTCCCCATTTTGTCCAGCTCTATGCTAGGCTGTCCGTGTATGTATTGAATGTCAATGATTCATCATCTGGCCTTTGGTTTTTCCTTCTTATCTTTTGGATTTTTTTTTTTTTTTTCTTTTTGGCGTTTCTCTCTCTCGAATCTGGCAGATTGAAAATTCAAATGGTTTTCGTTACCTTTCGTTAATTGTTAATTCTTCGATTTACGCGCTAGCCAAAACATCGATGATTTGCATTCAATGCGTGCCTAAAGTATAAATAAAAGTGTTGTTGTAATTGAATTTTACGAGGACCTGCGATTTATCATATTTTTTTCGACAAGGGAAAAATTTTATTTCAAAATTGAAGTAATAAATTGCAGTAGTGAACTCATGAAAGTAGAAACTGAACCAACTACAACGGAAAATTATGAAAGGCGAGTTTTATGGGTGAAATGTAAAACAAGCTTAAGTTTTGGGGGATAGCAAAATGAATTTTACTTATCCTTATTTCGTAAGAGTTTTATTAAATGTTATGCCTTCCTCAAGTACAAACACCCGAAAATAGACTAATGGCAAATGGCCAAGTTGCCCTGCTGGAATAGTTCTCATTTTTATGTTTTAAAAATAGTTATTGATTCCCCACTTTTATATATTTTAGTGGTTGGGTTGTTAATGATGGGTTCCATCACATTCCAAGTTTTAACATAGTTCATAATAAAGGTAAGACGTGAGAGTAGTCTCCTTGCCAAACCATAAGTTTATATATAAAGGCCCCACAAATTATCTCGTATCTTTTTTTTTTTTTCTTTTTTCGAAAAAGCGAAGCAGGTGGTCAGATTTTAATTGCCTTTTCGATGGAGTTGTTTCTATTAATATTATTTTAGAGGTGAGATTCCACCCGTCATGGAGATGGGGGACCACAGTGAAGCCCTGAAATTGTTAATGTGGAACCGTGGAAGATCAATAATTTGGTTAATTTTCATTACTGACCTTACTCAATCATTGACCTTTGGTCATCACATGTATTCGTATAACCTAACATGTTTTGGAATTACTAGTGTAATTCACTTTGGCACTGGGCAACAAATTTCCGAAAAATGAAAATAGAGCAATCTTCAACCAAGGCCAAGTTGTGATCCTTGTGCCCGTGTCACAGAACATCTAACGTAGTTCTTTATAGCCTCAAAAAAATACTCTTAATAATTCTCATAATGTTTAACAAAGAAAGTTTTAAATAAAAATAAATATATTTAATAATTTGAATATATAAAAAACATATAATATTTTTTATTTAATAAATAGGGAGGGGACTGCCCCCCAAAAAAAAAAAATTAAACAAAAAGCACACGTTGTGGTGCAGCAGCACCGCTAAAGTTTAAATAAAAAAGATCGTCAATTTCTTGTGGCAACGAGTATATATTTGTTGGAAAACACCCGAGATGTATAGTTCCACATTGGTTTGTATGTGCAACTAATGTGGAGTTTATAAATGGTATCAGAACTTGAGTGACTATAAGGTCACAAGTTCGATTCTCGCAGCTCCCCACTTTCAAGTGTAATTAAAATAATCACAAGTTCAATTCTCACGACCCCTACTTTCAAGTGTAATTAAAATAAAAAGCACAAAAAGGTAAACAAAAAATTGAGCTTGTACAATTCCACCACGCTTCTAGCCCAAAAGGGCTCTTGCGTGAGGGAGCGTGTCGAGATATATAATCCCACATTGATTGTGTGGGCAACTAATGTGACTTTGGACACTCTCACCCTTTAAGCTAGCTTTTAGAATGATGTATCCCAAGTTTCTTTACACTTAAAGAATATAGTTTAAGAGAACCCGTCCTTCTTAAGCCAACACAAATCAATCGCACTGGATTATCTTCGTTCTCACCAACATATGTATTTGCACGGTTGTTACTACTTGCTTTCAGTCTCTGTCGATAACTATTTTTTTCTGATGCCCAGGTCCCATTGCATATTCCAAACCCATGAGGACTGGCCCACTATTCTAAAAATGCCTAAATAGCCTAATAAGAAATATTATTAGAACGGAATATTGTTCATGTTCTTATAACCTATCTTTTTAATAATCTTTCTAATACTTATGAAAAAATTTGAATAAAAAATTATATAGATTTAATATATTGAGAATTTAAAAATATTGAATTCTTTATTTATTTGAATTAGGATAATTACCAAGAAATTCATGAACTAATCCATTCAGGATTCAATAAAAGCCACTAATAAGATCCACACAATTATTTTTTTGTATATTTTTTAATTTTTTTATCGGACCATAAAACTCGACATAACTAGATATTCAAAACTTGAGCTGAAGATTAATATTTTAATTAGAACAATTAAATGCTAGTTGACCCACATGCTTATAATAAGATCCACACTTTCTAAGGCATCCATATCTTTTTTTTTCTTTTTTTCTTTTTTTGTGTGTGGATGCAACCCGTAGGTCTAATAGAGATATGGCTCGTTCATGGTAACGTATCCAAACACTGTCCCTGCATCTTAGACTTTATGGGTTATGCATTAAAATTGGAGAAATGCTTGATTAGACAGGTCCGACAATAATAAGGAAACCCCCAAACACAAACAACGATCGTATTTGTAAGTATGAAGAATGAGTACAATCAAATGATTTAGATTAGCTGTCACAGAACATCGTGGATTTTTGGCCTGACAAATACGTTTTTCAAACTATTTCACGAGTTTAGTTTTTGGGTTTTATAAGAGTTATGTTGTAGGAAAAGTGATCGTGTAATGTTATAGAAATTCGTTTTGCGTGCCTTAATTTTTTATTTATTTTTTTGTTTTAAAAAGTGTGGGCCCTACAAAATGTTGTGAGTGTAAAAAAGTTTGTTGTGTTATGTTAAAGGATAAAACGAAAACCCTTAGTTTTTTTGACCAAACATATTACAGACTAATACGTAAAGATGTGTATCAAGTAGTTAGGTGTTTAGTCATACATATGATACATGCATGTTTATGTAATAATAAAAGTGAGACATGCACATATGCATCTAAATACGTTAGTATCAAGTAGATGTCTAAACATGTCAGGAATAGATGTGCGTCTAAACACGTTGTTATCAGGTGTGCATTTCAGTCTATCAAGTCTGATTGTGTCAGTTCAATATAATCACGTCAGTATCAGGTATGCATTTCAGTCCGTCTGCCGCGTAATACTGCCACGTAATATGCACACGTGTCATGTATGCAATTATATACGTAGCCACCTAATGTGCATCTTTCTGCATTAGTTCAGAATACGTTTGGTTACAGAATTAAACTAATGGAATATTTCAAAAAGGGAAAAATATTTTTGCAGCAATTTTAGATAAGATTGTCTACAGCTATCCTTTTTAACTAAGTATGACTGGTCATACATTAAAATTGCATTTTCTCTCTTCGCCACATCAGTCGACAGTATCTGAAGAAAGAGAAAAAAAGAACAGCTTTATTCTTATAACTAAGTATGACCGATCATACTTAGTTAAAAAGAGATAACTGTAGATAACCTTATCTAAAGTGACTGTAGAAATATTTTTTTCCTATTTCCAAAAAAAAAGAAATATTTTTTTCCCTTTCAAAAAATGCATTACTACAGTCAAAAACCCGAACATCGTTCATTCACACTGCCTATTGGGGACGAGGTAAGATGATCTTCACCCAATGCTTATTATAGCTGCTGAAATGAATAACAAAGAGCTTGAATAATCTAACCCCAATAGGTTGGGAGAGCTTACTTAGAAGTTAGAACTATTAATATAGTTTAGTATAGCCAAGTCAATTTATTAGAGCGTGACATGATCACAACCGCCATACATAAATATCTAAGCTAGCAGATGCAATTTCATTTAATTTAAGGATTAGAAATGCAAGAATGGCGTACAAATATGTAGGTTACTAGACGTCTAGACACAGTCTACGCTTATTTTAATTATTTTATTACAGTTATAACTTCCATACTATAACAATAGTATTTTCATGGAATTTTTTTTTCTGTTTTTGTTGTAATTTTTTTTTACATACTCATGTAAAAGTAAATGGGTTTTACAAATTTTTTTCTTTTTTTTATATAATAAAATTCACTCATTTTTATGTAAGTGTGATATAATTTTTTTTTTGTCTACAGAAATATTAAACAACGTTCGCAATATAGAAGATAAGTTGTTTTTGTACACTACTTTGTGCACTCTAAAAGTAGTGTATAAAATGTACAAAAAAATAGTGTATACACATTATTTTGAAGAAGATTATATTTATTACCATTTTAGTCTCGTTATTCTTATTATCTGATTGATTATTATTTGATTAATTTAAAATTAACGTCAACAAATTTTTTTCATTTTTAACCGTTGACCTTACAATTTTAATATAAAAAGTTGATAGATTTATCATTAGCATGCAGTATTATAAATAACACGTCTCGCTTTTTATTTTTATTTTTTCGTAACTATAAGCCAAATCCCTGGAGTCTGGAATGGACACAGAAAAGTCAGAGGCCGAACAACTTGGGCTTAGTTAGATGAAAAAATGTGTTCAGTGGAATTGGTGGGCTTTTTCCTTAGCCCTTATTTTAGGGATATGGTCTCCGAATATACCGTGTTGTCAATGGTCTATGGACTTTGTAAAGAATCTTGGGATACATCACTTCAAAAGTTAGCTCAAAGGGTAAGATTGTCCAAGGCTTTATATATATCTCAACACTTCCCCTCACACAAGAGCTCATTGGGCTTGAAGAGTGGATGATGCAACAGGCCCAGCCTACCTGCGCTAAGAAATTCCACAAGAGAAAGTGGGGGGGCGACAAGGCTATGATATCATATTAGAAGGTAAAAGAGAAAAAATATAAAATATTGATTTCATTGATTGGATAATTCATTTGTACAATATGCGAGCTCTTATATAGAAGAACATAACAAAAAGAGAGAGATATAGAATATCATTGAAATACTAAACTACCCTTATACCTAATATCTAATACTCCCCCTCAAGATGGAGAGTGAACAAAGAGAACTTCCATCTTGAACAAGAAAAATTAAGAAAACATAATAACCAAATAACATGATCATCAGCTAGTAAAGAAACAGTGCTGGAATGGACACCAGCAAAGGAAGGAAGGGCTGGGATGGACATCATCAACCTAATATGAACTGCCAGGGTGGACATCGGCAAGAACAACTGTTCTGAAATAAACTTCAGCAACATGAACAATGCTCCTCCTGAATAGGAAGCCAAAATAAAGCCAAACAATGGCAAAACCAAATAACAGCCAACGACAGTACATCAGAAAAATAAAAAAAAATTACAGAATAAAAAAGCCATGAATAAAATCCATCAAAAGCTACAATGATGTATTGCAATAAAATTCACAAGCTCCATGAATCGTCAGAAACCTGCAAAATGAGAAGAAAAAGAGAAAAGAAAAAATAGGAAGATCTGGAAGTAAAAAACATATTAGAGGAAACGCGTCCAAGAGCAAAGAAAGAGAAAAAAAATGCAGATTAAAAAAAAAAACAGAAACGGGCTGGAGATATGAAATATCAAAACAGGAAGAGTCGGAGAAAAGGGCCGGAGGAGACCAAAAAACACAAATCTGAAAGCAACACAGATCTGGAACAGAAACGGCCGGAGGAATGGACGATGCGGCCGGAGAATCAGACACTATCAGAGATGATGACCGGAATGAAAAGCGTTGATGACAAATCTGGAAGAAAAGAGAAAGATCTGGGCAGAGGATGAATGTGCCGCCATACACGGCAGAGAGGGTTGCCGGAGAAGATGACCCACAACAAATGACAAAGAGAAGAACACAGATCTGGGTGGATGGAACGCCACAGATCTGGGAACGCTAGTAAAGAGATTTGAAAAACACATGGATATTTGGCATAACCAGACCGGACCGGAGAGACAGACCAGACGCCGGAAAACATGCACGACCAAAAGTTGCCGGAAAAGCTGATCGAGACAGGAGAAGACCCAGCCGGAAAAGAAAGCACGGCCTAACCATAGCCGAAAGAAGGAGATGCCAGAAAAACAAACAAACCAGATCTGAGAAGGGGGAAAAATGAACCAGATCTGTGAAATCTAGAGGAGAGGACGCCGGGAAGGTGGAAAGAAAAGGAACGAACCAAAAAAAAATTGAATCAGATAGGGAAAAAAAATGACGACCCGAAACCAAAATTAAAAAAAAATAAGATGGAGGTAGAGAAAAAAAATGAAGGAGAAAGAGTAGCTCTCATGATAAAAAAAACTCACAGATCAAGACCAGATCCGAAAGAAAGGAAACAAAGAGGGGAAAAAAATAGTGATTGCAGCGGAATCTCCATTCATGGAGGATAAAAATGTCTCCTTACGCAATAAGGGTACTCGCCATATCCAAGACCACTTGAATCCAGTGTTTTAAAATCTCACCCCGTCTCTTAGGTTGATCTGGGTCAACCCTGACTCCTCCTCTATGAGGATTTGGGTCACAAGTTAGACCTTATATGCATATCGACCCCTCCGACCCCCAAAACCCAGCCGGTTTCCGTGACTCCCGGGTGGGTCAAAGGGGGTCATTGCATGTTTTTATTTAAATTTTTTTTTTCATAAAACAATATCGTTTTATTAAACAAATAAAAAAAAATGCTTGGAAACCTAAATCTAATCGTTTTCTTCTCTCCCAGCGACTTAGATGTCTTCAATCTTCACCTCGCTGCTGTGAATCTTCTAGAAAAGGTAAGAATTTTACCCATTCAAATGAAATCCTTACAGTCGTTGATGGAAAACAAAAACTCATTCTTACTTCCTTTAAATTTTCCTTTATCAGGAACCTTTTCAAAAGAGACAGAACCAGGTCAGCGTAGTAACCCCATTAGAATATGAGTTTTGTACTTTGGTCTCTTTAATTAGGTTGTGTACTATTGACTTGATTATAATTGGTGAATTATGTTAAGTATATTTTGAATCTTTGATGATTGGTGATTTATTTTTTAATATTTTCATATAGGATATATATATTTATATTTTTTTAATACATAAAACCGGATCAACATAGTGACCCCATGACCTCCCAGTTGAACCCATGACCTCATGATCCCGTGACCCGTGACCTCGGCCAAGTCGATGGCCGGACTAAATTTTTAAACACTGCTTGAATCAAGAGTTTAAAAAGGGCTTTAGTTGGAGTGTTGGAGCTTGGAGGAGGACATGACAGGATAGACGGCAGAGTTCTGCCGTTGTAATTGTGTGTTTTCAGTATGATTATTGCGTATTAATGTTGATGCTGGTTTATAACGATATAATCTAGTTTTCATTTTGGGATGCAAATCACAAGAAGTCATCATTGGATAGAGAGACGTACATGAAAACTTCAGCTGAAAAACTTTCAATCTTAACTATTTGATAAGTAGTCTTTCAGGTTTTTAGCTTTAGTTATTAATTCACTCAAACCTTTAGTTCGTGATAAATAACCTTATATATTCTGTACCAAAAAGGTAACCATATGCATTAATTTTTTTTTTTTTTGAAATAACTTACATGCAAAAAAAGCTTAACTAATTACTCTACCTTGTAGCTTAAGAAGCTTAGATTTGTTTTAGCGTTACTTGAAATTATATTATTTTAAGATGATTTTCTTATCTGATAATATTTCTTCAAAACTTTTGAGTGTACAATTAATCTTCATGTAGGACAGCGTTTTCGTACACACATCACAAAATATATCCCATTTTTTTACAAACAGTTGAAACGAATCTCTTATAATCATTTTTTTATAGCAAGTAATTATTTTTCATTCAATTGTTTTAAGGTAAAGGATTTATACCGAGATAAGTTATTTTCAGCACGTTCAAAATGACGTTATTTTGAGTGAAAATCAAGGTGTTTTTGTAGTTTTAATATATTGTATGATTATATTAGTCTTTATCATTATAATATTTTAATCTTATAACCCAGAATGACGTCGTTTTGAGCTCACTGAGATAATTTATCTCCAGTTATTTTCGCTGACTGGATAAATATTTTTCCCATTGTTTTCAGAGTAAATGATTTCTCCAGTTAATGAAGATAAGTTATTTTTCGGTGAGCCAAAATGACGTCGTTTTTTAGTGGAAATCAAGATACTTTTGTAATTTTAATATTGCGGGATTATATTAGTCTTTATCATTATAATATTTTAATCTTATAACCCAACATGACATCGTTTTGAGCTCACTGGAGATAACTATATCTGCAGTGACTGGATTAATATTTTTCTAATTATTTCAGGGTATAGTATTTCTCTAGTTAATAGAGATAAATTATCTCCGGTGAGCGCAAAACAATGTTGTTTTGAAGCGAAAATTAAAGTGTTTTTGTAATTTTAATATATTGCAGAGTTATATTATCATTACAATATTTTAATATTGACTTTATTGTTTCTACGGTGAATGTAGATAACTTATTTACATTTATTCAAAAAACGACGTCGTTTTGAGTTGAAAAATTTAAAAATTATAATAAAAATGACCATTATAACCCTGAAACAAATTATAATTACAAAAATACCCTGATTTTCGCCTCATAACGATGTCGTTTTGTGCTCAATGTAGATAACTTATTTACATTGACTGTAGAAAATGCGAACCCTTTAATCTTAAGGATCTATTAGTCTCCTTCTAAAGGAGATAACACTTTTTCCCGCAAAAGACAAAAAATTTCTGTAACAGAAGACAAATAAAGCCCTTAATCTTATAACCTAAAATTACGTCGTTTTGAGCTGACTGGAGAAATACTTTTCCCACCGATGTACCCAAAACGATTTTATTTTAGGACTAAAATCTAGGTGTTTTTGTAATTTTAATATATTATAGAGTTATATTAGTCTTTATCATTATAATATTTATATTTTAACGTGAATTTTTTTTTTTAATAAATAAATAAATATAACGAGAGACTAGTGTAAAAAGTAAAAACACACGGCCTTCATAGTCACTCATCCGTTGCTCCGATTTCCGGTGGAAACCTAGTTGAATTGTCGTGCACCTGGTTCGCCGGAAACTAACACGATGGCTACATATTTGCGGCTACCTGATACGGGCCCAAGCCCAACAAATAATAACACAACCCAAAGCAATTGTGAAGAAGCAGGTGCGCACACGTGTATCGGTGAAACAGTGGACCAAGAAGTAATAGCCACCAATGAATTACACGATGGCACAGATGAGGATGAAGAAATACAAGGTCAGCGACTAGAAAGGGAAGGAAGCAATCCAAAGGAAGATCAACCAAAGAGAATTAGAAGAAGGCCTAGAAGGTTCGATGAGGAAGACTATGTCTGTTAGAAGTCAGTTAGAGTTGTCGTAACTGTGTAATAGAACGTATTGCTATTATCATTGAGGGTTGTATAGGATTGCTGTGGTTGTTAGGATGATTCGATTAGTCTTCCAGGAAAGACTATATATAGGAAGATCCAGGTGAGATAGGGTAGCAAATATACTTGTAATCATTCTTTACTGAATAAAAGTCTTTTTTTCTCATCTCCTTCTCTGTTCTCTGTGTTCTGGCTGAATCGATAGGTTGATCCTATCACTACCCATGCCCACTTCTTCATCTTCTTCTTTCTCACAGTCAAATCCCCACGAAGGAAATGCACAAATCTTAGGACGTTTTGCTCCGTTATTGCTACAAACAAAGCCAAAATTCCCGTACCCCCTCTCAACCCGAAAGATCCCTTTCTTTCCAAACTTGCTTCTGTAGCTTCCTCTTCCCCAGAAACCCTCCTTAACCGTCCCTTCAACTCCGATACCCCTCCTTATTTGGACATTTTTGATTCCCCCAAGCTCATGGCTATTCCCGCTCAAGTAATGTATACACATATATAGATATCTTCTTTTCCTCCTTACCAATTTTAAATTTTCACTTATTTGATTTTTCCAAGGTTTTCTGGTAACATAATATGCCACTTCCTATTAGAAATTAAAAGTATAGTAGAATTTTTTGTTTGCTGTGTGCTGACATGAGAGACTGTGGCTTTTTTTTAGTTTATACTATCTGCATTGCTTGTAGTCATGTTTTTCTGTTTGGGTAACTCAATCTTATGCTTGAGTTAGGTGGAAATGTCTGTTTCATACAATGAACATCGTCCTAGAAGGCCACCACCTGACCTGCCTTCGCTGCTTCTCCATGGCAGAATTGTTTACATTGGCATGCCTGTAAGTGTGTTCATTTCTTGCATTTGGTGCCAATTCTGTTGTTTGTGACAGTATTACTAAATTCATACTTTGCTGTTGCAATTTGTACAACCTCTTATGACTGCTTCTGCCTCTCAGTTAGTGCCAGCTGTCACGGAGCTTGTTGTTGCAGAGTTGATGTACCTGCAGTGGATGGATTCTAGTCTCCTAAAGAACCAATATACATTTACATAAATTCCACCGGCACTACGCGAGATGATGGTGAAACGGTAATTGGCTTCCTGCTTGATGTTTTGTATGAAATGTTTGATGTACTATGGACATGTTCTTTGTGTAGTTTAGGTATCTTTAGTTTAAGATAATCTATTGAGCAGCCTGTTTGCTTCCCTCCTTTCTTGCCTTCTCATGCATTTTGAGTTCTTGCATTCAGGTAGGGATGGAGACAGAAGGTTTTGCCATTTATGATGCAATGCTGCAGTTAAAAAATGAGGTCTGTTTCTTTTCATTAATAATGCACTTAAAATGATTATATACTTGTATGTCTTGTTGACTTTTATGGTTGGCTGCTTTGGGTTTCTGGAAAACGTCAAGAATGATGTTACTATGGTGATTGTGACATTATGGCATCAACTGTTGGGTTGTTGTATGCACGATTCCTGCTACTGGTAGCATGATGGCAGTACCTTCTGTTTGTAATTGCATGCATTTATTTCACAAGTTTTATCGACCTGGCATTTATATTTGTAACTTAATCTGTGTAACTTATTCTTAAACAATTCTGATCGGCAATAGGTTTTTTTTTCTCTTCTAAGAATCATGTGTAATCTTTCATCTTTGCTCAGCTGTGTGTTTTTATCTTCACTAACATTTGAATATATCGTTTCCCTTGTATTTGACTTTTGCGTACTGACCAGGTACACACAGTGGCTGTTGGAGCTGCTATAGGTCTAGACTCTAGCCTGTTTGCTGCTTTCTGCAGGGACTCAGGGTAAACGATTTATGATGCCACATGCCAAAGCCCAAAGGTACAGTGTTGAGTCTGTTGACGTTGTGGTTTTTAAGTTTGTGGTTTTGGTCCTTTAATTCTTTACAGATGTGATACTTTTCTATTGATTACTCTTTCAGCCATGATTCAGCAGCCTCGTATTCCATCATCTGGGTTAATGCCTGCGAGTGATGTTCTTAGTCGTGCACAGGAGGTTAGTCAAATTTGTTTTTGCTACCTTGTGTTTTTTCATCATTAGGAATGACAAACTTTGGTGGTGTTTTCATTTTAACCCATGCTATTGTTGTCTTGCAATTGGCATGTAATTCTTCCATGCTATTTTAAATGCAAACTCTTGATGGAATTTAATCAATGATATTTTATTTTCCTTTAGCTGCTCTCCTCCTGCTCCAGTCCTAACTTCTTCCTCTACCTCTTCCTCTTACCACATGACCTGAAACATAACCCCATCTTCACTCTTTTTTGCAACTTGGCATTTGATAACCTTTTGAATCCAACTCCTCTACTCCTAAATGGACCGTTGGTGCCATTTGTTCTGCTTGTGGTAGACCCCATATTTGATACACCTGCTGAAGATATCCCCTGCGAATTTGTTCTGGGCCCTGTTTCTGCAGACACTGTTTTTGGTGGATGAAAGTTTTCTGTATCAGAATCCACTCTTGCCTACTGGATTCACCCCTCCTCTGGCCAGCACTTGGTTCTTCTCATCAGTCATCTGGGTATTGTTCATCAGGTCTGATAGTGTATACTAATGGGCTGAAAGTGGTGAGTGGGTTAGTTAGTTATGGAATTCTTCTAGAATATTCTTAGGGGATAGGATAAAAGGAGGGGGATTGTGGGGAGTGAGGTAGGCATGAATTGAGTGAATATTGGGGATTTGGGGATCTCTTGAAGCCTAGGTTTGTTGGCTTTGAGGGTGAAGACAGGGTTTTTGAGCAGTAACCAACTCAGTGCCCTCCCCTCCATAGCCACCATCACAGCCTGTTACCCCTTTTATTTGGAAATACCTCTCCAATCTATTAACCCAGCCATAGGCATAATTGCCAAGATTAGGGGAATCTCCAACCTTCTCCATCTTCGTTTCCTGAAGTAATAGAGCAGGCTCCTTCCACTAGACCTACCCCTTAGCTCGCGTGATCCTCTCCAAGAGTTCTTTGATCTTCTTGAGCTGTGCTTCTTGTAGGGCCCTACACGATTCTTGGAGCGCTCTCTCTCTCTTTCTCTCTACTTCCATTTTAGTCTCCATGCTTCAGACCTTTCCCCAAATAGTTGAATCTGGCTTCCATTCTCGTGCGCAGCATGAACCAGCAACAACTCCCTCAATATTTGGGTGCTCTATGCCAGTTAATAGAACTGGTTCAGAATATAGGAAAAGTTATACAAGTTTTATTGAAATAATCCCTTAATCCTTAATCTGTATCAAAGAGATATCAGATCTGAGATAGGAAATGAGAATTACAGAAGGTATACGGATACCCAGGTGTTCTGGAGACCAGGAACTCTCCCCTAACTTACTTGGTTTTCCAAAATGATAACTGTCTCCACTGATTTTCCTTCTTCTCCCTGTTATTGCCCTCCATGTGCCCAGATAACTATCTAATAGGCAGTTATTACAATTAATTTCAAACTGGGTTAACTGTCTACATGACAGATTACAATTAATTTCCTCCTGGGATTCTATTTCCTTGCTCTCTTATTCTTTCTACTGTATACCTTCATAATGGGGGGTTTGCTGACAAATTCCTTAGGTACAGATTCTCTCAATACATTTTGGGGCAATTATTCATTTTCTTTTCAGGTCTAGTTTCTATTGGATAATTAGATGTTAAATGTGATCCTTAACATCTTTCTTTTCCTCCCTCCTATCATCTCTTCTTCATGTTCTTATATTTAGTCGAAAAAATGTCCAATCACATCTTTGAAACCTTTGTTTCTCCTCTTCTTCTTTGCAGGTGATAATAAACAGGGACACTCTGGTTAAACTACTGGCCAAACATACGGGAAATGTGAGTATCATGCTTATGTACTGGCTGCCATATTTATTTAGGGAATATGAGGCAGAATATAATGTTTTTGTTGTTTGCTTCTTTTCTAAATTACTAGTCAGAGGAAATAGTTGCTAACGTGATGAAGAGACCAAATTATATGGATACAACAATGGCTAAGGAATTTGGAGTCATTGATAAAGTAAGTGGTTATTTACGTTTGTCAGTAGGTTGTCTTCTTCAGTCTATGCTCTCGAACATGCATTGCTGACCAAACCAATGTTGGAACCCACTGTTCCCAGATTCTTTGGCGTGGCCAAGAGAAGGTTATGGCTGATGTTGCTCCTCCAGAGGAGTGGGACAAGGGTGCTGGTATTAAAGTTGTAGATGGTTTTTAGTTCCTCTTTTGTGGATACATATCTTGTCAATGTAAGTGAAATCATGTCTTCCTCTCTCATGTTGTTACTGCAAAATATCTAATCTTTTTTCACTTATTTGCGGGGAAGCTGCCACTGCTTTGGGGGTGGGGTGCAAAGGGACTTGCCGCATGAGATTTGATAGCTAGAACTAAGTAGATGATGTGTTCCTCGTTAAAGCTGCTAAGCTCCTCTGTAGGAGATTGCATCATATAAGGCGGTGTTTGGAAAAATAGAAAACCAGTTTTGAATTGTTTATATTAAAACGTAAATCTATATAAATGTGAACTAGTTTCAAAATATTATATTTATTTTGTCTAAATTATTTTTGAAGTAGTTCAATAAATATTGTTTGGTTTATCTTAGTAAATCTTTGTTTAAATTGTATATAAGAGAGGGATATGGGGAGAATAGTTTAGCAATTTATGATTCAAATAGGAACTAATTCGTTTAAAGCTAACTCTGTTGAATTTCTTTGAACCCTGCTGTTATAAATGGCCTGGCGAATTTAAGATAACCCGTTTTGACACCTACTGAACAATGCAACTATAGTGTGATGCGTATCTTCTGTATAGACTTTGTCTTGAACATCAAATCCACAACTTGATATCCTTGTCTACTTGGTAATGATTCTCTCTTTTACGGGGGAGTGGATCCTCTCATGTGAAAAAGTGGTCATGTGGTCATGTTATTGATCATAACCACTCATTGATGATGAGATAAGAAAGAGAAAAGTGTATAATTTTTAAATGAGTGGTTGTGATCAAATAACATGACCACATGACTACTTTTCCACATGAGAGGATCCACTCCCCTTTTATGGTTCGCTCTGGCATGTTATTAGTTTTTTTTTAGAATGTTTAGGGCAAAGTGATTACTCCTTTTTTTGTATGATCTATCTGAAGTTTCATGATGCTGCTTTGCAGGGCACGTGCTTGGGGCCCTGTTACCATGGATAGGAGGCTCTTTTTTTTAATTTTTTTTTAAGGGGTCCTAGAAAAGTTCCAGAGCTCACAGAAAAGTGAACAATAGCTATTATATGCAGAAGTGCCCAGAAGGCAGAGGAGTTGATGGAATTTTTATTTACAATGACAAAAAAAGAAAAAGAAAAAGCAGACAGTGATTGTTCATCCATGTGGTCATAAAGTAATTGGTTCTCATTAATTAGTCAATGATTGCCTACCCGCACTTTACCTACTGATTTACGTTTCCTATTGCACAATCTAATATTGTACATGCAAATTTTGTAATCTCTGTTTTTATCTCATTCGACGAGAGATGAATTAAAAGTTTAACTTTACAAGTCACTTGCTGCTCCACGTTCAACTTAGTTAGTTTGTGTTTTGACATGGAAAATGTATAATTTATTTTCTGTGTTTAAAATATCTAAACCGAAAGAATTTATTTCATTTATGAATTCTTTTTTGCGTGTTTAAAACTCGTTTAAAATTACATAGTTTTATGAATCTAATTTATTTATAGTTCTTTTGGTCTGTAAGTTATTAAATTTCATGATTTGAATCGTAACTATTTCATTTCAAATTTATTTATTTGTTTTGAAGTTGAGGCGTTCCAAGTATTATTGGGTTAATCTTCATTGACGGACAGGGCCTGGTTATTTTTAATAGAAGCCTTAGATTGGCCAATTGAAGGAATGAGCATGTCATGTTAAATTCCCTGTAATTTTTGACTTGATATGCGACTTATGTCATGTCATGTCATGTGCAACTGTGCCAGTTCCATTATTCAACCATAACTTTAAAATCATCTTAATTTGAAAAAATAAGTAGGCATGTCAGTCATGTGTGCATGGACCGCGTGGGTGTGAGGTGTTACTGTTACTGGGTCAGTGCAAATGAACCATCCCTCATTCTCCTTCCGGTTAGCGTTATTCCTCTCATTATCTCTTACGGCGTCGTCATCGTTGCCACCAATACCATTCTTTTCGAAGCGTTATTCTCCATCTTCATCTATTCCCAAAGCCACTCCCTCTGACTTGTTGTCTCTGCTTGGTTCCAAACCTCAGTCCTTAGCCGTCAATCCTGACGTAGCGCGTGAGCTCAAATCATGCCTCAAATTCCTCGTTCCTTTTTCTCCAGTGGAGCCTCGTCACCGGAAATTGGGCTGGACGGGCCCAACTCGGAGAGAGGAGAACGAGCTGATTTGGTTGCCGCCAGAGCCGGTTTTGGAGCTGGCTCGCCTAGCCGTCGATTCCGGTGGTGACCCCGCTGCTATTCATCGCGTTCTCGATCCAACCATCATCCCGGTCAGTTTCTTTTGCTCTTGTCTTTACCAATGCTTTCACTATTATCTGATGGTGTGGTGTGGTGTGGTGTGGTGTTGTGATAGCATAGGTACCTGATGTCGAAGGATCAAATCAAGAACGCTGTCAACTCACCAGAACTCCTTATGGCAGACGTTTCATTTGTGAGGTTTGTTCTACAATACCTCGCTTAGAGAGAGAAAGAGAGAAAGAGAGAGAGAGAGAGAGATGCTAATGTTGCATTTCCGTCTCAAATTTCAGGAACTGAACTTGTATCTACAATTTTTGTTTGAACTCATTGTTGATCGGGGTCCATCTGTTGGGTTGGATGTTGCCTTGAACCGGTTTGATCTGTTCCATGGTCATCTATTTCTAGCCGTAGATTCTGGAAGGCTTGGTATATTGTATGTTGATTCTGATACCTTTCTCTGGATGTCCTCTTTCGCATTCTTTTTGGTCCAAACGTGGATTAACCCCTTCTATTCGATATTATTCACTTTTTAAGACTGTTTATAGTTTTTTAGAGTTAACAATGCAACAATTTCTCATTTGGCAGATTCCATGCAAAGGAATATCCAGCATATGATAAACAAGTGTTCCCTTACAATTTGGGTTTTTGTCAGGGAGGTATATTACTATCACCACACCATAATTATAAATGATATGTATAGTTCAAGTTACATTCTTCTCTGTTAATCTTCCACTTTGTTGTTAGTCTTGTGTTTGGATATTCTGTAGTATTATAATCTCTAGATCTTGTGAGAGTGCTTCAGAGTTTTTGTGTGTGAGGGAGAGGACTTGAGATGGGGAGAGATGAGAGAACATTTATGTTGATAAGTCTAAGAGCTCCTTGCAAATGACAGATGTATAAATAGGGGTGTTATCAGGCCGAGCCGAGCCGGACTTTGGTCTTAAAAGACTAAGCCTGTATTTAAATGTGTCAGCCTGACCTAGCATGTTACCTTTTATGAATACAATTATCTGCCTGTGGCCTGTCTTATTTACAAAAAATAAAAGCCTGGTTTAGCCTGTTAAAAAAAAATAAGACAACAAAAATTTATTCAAACAGAATATACGATCAACAACACTAATAATTCCACAAGGATTCATAAATTCAATATATATCCAAACAACATAATATAGAACAAAATCATTCAAAAAGTCTGTTTAACCAATAAAACGAGTGAAATGAGTTGAAGGGAGAGAACACTATTATAAGTAGTATAAAAAATATAAAGTAAAAATAAAAGTTAGTATACTAGGCCAGCCTGAGAGGCTCTAAGGTCGGGCTTTTGAATTGGAGCCTGAGGCCTTTTTATTAAACGAGCTTTTATATAAGTCTAAGCCTGGTTCCAACAACCAATTTTAGACATATAAGCCAAAGTCTCCACGAGTCGGGCCAAAGGCCCCTGGTTCGTTTACCAGTTACCACCCCTATGTATAAATGCTTAATTGTCTTTTCTTTTGATACTCAACTTTTAAAAAGGTATGTGGTCTTTTGAATCCTCTGCTCTTATTTCAGGGTCCAATGTGACATATGATGATTCGATGAACCTGCGAAATATTCTCTGGCTGGCACCGTTGCCTGGCAATTCTTCTAAATCTTGGGTGGCACCAGGTACCTTTGGTAAAGTTAGTATATCTGTACAAAGTTTGAACGCTTTTGATATGGTACATATAAGTTTCACCATAAATGTTTATGAACAATAATTTGATCAACCTATCACTCGTACAAAAAGTCATAAACATAAACCCTCATGTTCGACTTCTGGTTAACTCTACTGGTATTAGAGTCAATTACTGAATCGCCTCCAACATTTTTGTTTTGGTTATTGTGTCTCACTGAAACTCCCCTAGCACTGCTGTTTTGATTAGTGGATCTTGACTCACTCTCATAAGTAGCTGTTCTTGCTGACAAAAAATTTAGGGAAGTACTTCCCCCTTTAATCCCTGTTTGTTGACTTCCTTTATGGAGCACCCTATTCTTTCCGTCTATTCGTTGAGCATAATCCATCATTTCAGGTAAGGAAGTCTCAGCCTGAATTTCCTCCTTCAATCCATTCAAGAATATCCCTTTTAAATATTCTGGGTCTGAACACCTTAAGGGCCATGCATACAACTCAAATTGCTCCCTGTAATCCTCTACAGTTGTTGCTTGTCTAAGCCCAAAGAAGAATTTCGTATGGATTTTGCATCATAGAGGGCTGGAACTTGCGGATTACAGCCTCTCGAAAATTCCCCAATGATGGGTTTGTTGCTTCAAGCTCCCACCATTGATACCATGATAGGGCTCTTCCTTCCGAAGCCACCATGGCAACTTGAAGTCTCTCCTCATCAGCAACTCCTTTGAGTTCAAAATATCTCTCAAATCCATACGCTTCATCTCCTAAGAACAGAAAGATTTCTAGTTTTCTCGATCTTTCTTCTTGTCTTTCCAGTCTTGTCTCTTCTCTCATTTGGCTTCCTCCTGAAGAGTTTGAAGGTTGCCTCTCTGGTTTTCAAGGAGGTCTTCTATCTTTTGGAGGGTGACTCTTGAGTTTCTGCCCACTGCTGATTATCCTTAATCAACGTCACCAAACATTCAAGTCTCTTTTACAAGGACTCTGATAAGAATATACTCATGTAGGTGCATGTAGGGAATTATGTTCTACCAATGAGGTGACATAACTAACTTTAGAATATTCTAGGAGGTTAGGCTAAGAATAAGAGGGGAAACATGTAGTGTGTAAAGGCAACTTGGTAAATATTGGACTTGAAATTGGGAGAGTCAATACCTCTCGAATGTACTGAAATTTAGCTTTTCTGCTTTGAGTATTTTACTGTTAATGTATTTGAATTCTGTAATTTCCTTTCTTGTTCAAATATATAGAAGATCCAGATCCTTTTTTGGGCAAAAATACTGTTGTTTGTCTCTGTTTTACTATTATTTGATCCGGTTCTTATCAATTGGTATCAAAGCTATCCGATCCGGGTAGCTTTGAACCACACCAATCAAAAAAAGAATAAATAAATAAATAAAAGAAAAGAGAAAGAATGGAAAACAGATCTGAAGATTGGAGGAAAGAAGAGAGACAACTGGAAAACAAATTGGAAGAAAAAAGAAAGGCAAGTTGAAGAAAATCATATGGAGATACTCAGTCTCCTTGATGAACTTCTTGAGAAGACCAAGAATCACGCTTACAATAAACGAACGGACAGAAGGCGAGATAGAATGCAAGTTTCACAGCCAAAAAGGGAAACCTAGAGAGGTCTGGTGGTGGAGAATCCATTTCGGAGAATGAAGATTCCTTTATTCTATGGAGAAGAAAATGATGCCTGGGGATGGCTAATTTACCTTGAGCAATATTTCCAGACCAAGAAAATTCAATAAGAAGAAAAGATGAGAGAGGCAGAAAAAAGGCTTAGAGGTTTTGCATTCAATTGGTATTGTTAGAATATTAGATATGATACGATTAGATATGATTAGATATGATTGGATTCTGTCTTATACGTAAATATTCTGACTGTATTAGGATTAGGTTTGGGCCTTACACTTAAGCCCATTAGGGTCTCTATATATTGTAACTCCCTGACACAGATCAATACATAACGTATTCTTTTACATTTAACTTGGTATCAGAGCTATTTCGTTCTAGGAACCCTCGCTTCCGCTTAGAAATCTTGTTCTTCGCTTTAAAACCTAAGCCCACTGCTTAGGAGTCATCTTTTCTTTGCCGTGCGTCCTTCCGGCAAGACATCAAGGACTGTAAGTCCTCTTCAGGCATCTTCTGCACGTGTCCACATCCCCAAAGAGTCACCGGAGCCACCATCAGCCACCGTCAGCCACTGTTCAGGCTGCCGAAGTACTTTTCCGGCGAGTTTTCAGTCTGGAACGAACGCGAACAGCACCCTCTCCTCCCGGCGACCTGCTCTGTGGAAGTCCGGCCACCATCGGAGTTGTCACGCGCTCTCACGCGCCTCCAGTCTTCTCTGCGCGTGGGCTTCACGCGCCACCTTCTGCCGGCGCGTGAGCACTATTCCGGCAGCTTTTTCCGCCGGTCTTGGACAGAGAAGCTCGTCTTCTCCTCCTCTTTCTGGATCTGTGGTTGGTTCTTTGTGGGTCTGACTTTTTGTGCGCACCTCTTCTTGATTGGTGATCAGGTTCGTTTCTCTTTATTTGGTTTATATCTTTGTGATTTAATACTATGGCAGCAAACCCTCCAATTCATTCGGAGGTCAAGTCTCCATCTCCTCCTGTGAGAAATTCTCCCAATATCATCTCTACCAATATTGGGTCCATTACCTCTTCAAAATTGAAGGGATCTGTTAATTACAAGAACTGGGCCACCTCTGTTCGAGTTTGGTTCTTTGGACAAGGATATGGGAACCATCTCACGACTAAGTCTACTGATGTCCCTAAGGAGGACAAGTCTGATTGGGAAAAGATTGACAACCAGCTTCTGAGTATCCTCTGGCAATCCATTGATCCGATCGTCTTGGATATCTTTTATTCCTTTCAAACTTGCACTGAAGTATGGGAGGAAGCAAAAAACCTCTACACTAATGATGTTCAGCAACTCTATTTCATCATCTCCCAGTTTATGGAATTGAGCAAATCATCCGACATTCAGATGGAGACATATATTGGCAAGAGTCGCTCTTTGATGCAGGCATATTTGGATATGCTGCCTTACCCTACTGATGCTACTGCATATCGGAAACAGGTGGAACGTCTCTTTATGGTTGCCACACTTTCTGGCCTTCCCGAAGAATATGATAATGTCCGTGATACTATCTTGACTAGTGGGGAGCCTGATCTATCCATGACGTATCGGCGTCTTCTGAATTTGAATAAGAAATCTACTCCTGCATTGTCTTCTGCTGTTGATTCTACTGCTCTAGTTTCCCGTACTGATTTTCGCGGGAATATTAGAGGTGGACGTGGTCGTGGTAGAAGCCCAGAAGGCCGTGGCCCAGGAGGCCGTGGCCCAGGAGGCCCAGGAGGTCCAGTCGGACGTGGTCAGCGACCTCGTTGTCATTACTGTCAGCAACTTGGTCATTATGAGGAACGCTGCTACACAAAGTATCCTCACATGCGACCTTCTTTTGCTGCTAATATAGCTCAATCGGATACTGCTTCAAATGGTACAGTCTCTCTCTCCTCTGAAGAATATGTAGCATTCCAGGCCCTTCTCAGGAAGTCCTCTCCTCAATCTCAGGCCTCCGCTTCAGAAACTGGTAATCCTGTTGCTTGTGTTTCTCATTCTGCATCACTTGGTCCTTGGATATTTGACTCAGGTGCTACTGATCACCTCTGTGGTAATAAGGAACTCTTTTCTTCCCTTACATATTCTGAAAATTTACCCTCTTTTACTCTTGCTGATGGAACTAAGGCCCCCGTTCATGGGATTGGACAAATCTGTCCAACCTCCTCATTGACCTTGACATCTGTCTATTACATTCCTCACATCCCTTATAACTTAATATCTGTTAGTAAATTGATCAATTCTCTTAATTGTATTGTCACATTCTCAAACCAATCTGTTTCTGTGCAGGACCCGGGTACGGGGAAAATGATTGGAGTGGGCCGTGAGTCACGGGGTCTGTTCTACCTTGATGTGTCGAGTCCTTCAGTTGCTTGTTCTCTCACAGAATCTCCACAACTCATCCACAGTCGTCTTGGGCATCCTAGTCTTGCGAAATTGCAGAAGATGGTTCTTCTTTTATCCGGTCTTCAAACTTTAGATTGTCAGTCATGTCAGCAAGGAAAACACATCCGCTCCTCCTTTGCTAATCGTGTCAATAAGCGAGCTGATGCTCCTTTTTCAATTATTCATTCAGATGTTTGGGGTCCTAGTCGAAGTGTGTCTGTTTTAGGGTTTCGGTATTTTGTTACCTTTATTGATGATTTCTCCCGTTGTACTTGGATTTATTTAATGAAAAACCGTTCTGAGTTGTTTTCTATTTATCAAAGGTTTTCTGTTGAAATTCATACTCAATTTGGTGCTTCTATTCGTATTTTACGTAGTGATAATGCTAAGGAATATGTTTCTGTTGACTTTTCTCATTTCTTAGCCACACAGGGTACTTTACACCAAATCACTTGTCCTCACACTCCACAACAAAATGGAGTAGCTGAACGTAAGAATAGACATCTCATTGAGATTGCCAGGACTCTTCTTATTCACATGCATGTTCCTCTTCACTTCTGGGCTGATGCAATCCTTGCTTCTTGCTTTCTCATCAACCGCATGCCTTCATCTGTGCTTAATAATGATATTCCTCATAACTTATTGTTTCCGGATGTTCCTCTCTTTCCTCTATCCCCACATGTTTTTGGTTGTACCTGTTTTGTTCATGATCTCACTCCTGGTAAGGATAAGTTAACATCCAAAGCCTTTAAATGCATTTTTCTGGGTTATTCTCGTCTTCAAAAGGGTTATCGCTGTTACTCTCCTGATCTCAAGCGTTACTTAGTTTCCGCTGATGTCACCTTTCTTGATCAACAACCCTTTAATTCTATCCCATCTCCATTGTCACAGGTTGATCATGTTCTTCCTGTTCCTTTTCTTGACTTGTCTTTGCCAGATGCAGGTGCTTCTACTCCAGATAAGCAATCACCTATTGCTCCAGTACCTGAGAACCGTCCACTTCTCACTTATCAGCGTCGTAACACAGTACCTCCAGTCGACTCGACCCCTGCTGACTCATTGCCCTCTGCAGTTGATTCTTCCCCTCCGTATCCTTCACCAGAGGCTCTTCCCATTGCTCAAAGAAAAGGTACACGTACTACTCGTAACCCTTATCCTCTTTATACCTTCTTGAGCTATGATCGTCTTTCTCCTCCTCATTTCACCTTTGTTTCTAGTCTTTCTTCTGTTTCTATTCCTAAGACCACAGGTGAAGCACTTTGCCATCCAGGATGGCGCCAAGCGATGCTTGATGAGATGACCGCACTTCATACCAATGGCACTTGGGACCTTGTTTCTGCTCCTCCAGAGAAGTCTATAGTTGGTTGTCGCTGGGTGTTTACTGTGAAAGTTGGACCTGATGGCCATGTTGATCGTCTCAAGGCACGCCTAGTTGCCAAGGGTTTACGCAAATATTTGGTCTTGATTATAGCGATACATTCTCTCCAGTCGCTAAGATGGCGTCCGTCCGCCTATTTCTTGCCCTTGCTGCTGTTTGTCACTGGCCACTCCTTCAACTTGACATCAAAAATGCCTTTCTTCATGGTGATTTACAAGAAGAAGTTTACATGGAGCAACCACCTGGTTTTGTTGCTCAGGGGGAGTCTGGGAAGGTATGTCGTCTTCGAAAATCCTTATATAGTCTCAAGCAGTCTCCTCGAGCATGGTTCAGTCGCTTTAGTTCTGCTGTACAGGCGTTTGGCCTAATTCGCAGTAAAGTTGACCATTCTGTATTCTATAGGATTACATCTCCTAACAAGTGCATCTATTTGTTAGTCTATGTTGATGACATCATCATCACCGAAAGTGATCAAGACGGAATCCGTCAGTTAAAACAACATTTATTCAGTGCATTTCAAACAAAGGACCTTGGGAAGCTGCGTTACTTCTTGGGAATTGAGGTGGCGCAATCTAGACAGGGCATTTCTATCTGTCAAAGGAAGTATGCCTTGGATATCCTAGAAGAGACTGGTATGTTGGGGTGTAAACCAGTCGATACACCCATGGATCCGAATGTTAAGTTATTGCCCAGACAAGGGGAGCCGTTATCTGATCCTGGATGTTATCGAAGGCTGATTGAGAAGCTCAATTATCTTACTGTGACTAGGCCAGATATTTCTTTCGCTGTTAGTACGGCTAGTCAGTTCCTTGATTCCCCTTGTGATTCACATTGGGATGCTGCTGTGAGGATCCTCCGATACATCAAAGGAGCACCAGGAAAATGTTTGTTGTATTCGGATCGGGGAAATACAGAAATTTGTGGTTACTCAGATGCCGATTGGGCAGGATCACCCTCGGACAGACGCTCTACTTCTGGTTATTGTGTCTTCTTCGGAGGAAACTTAATCTCATGGAAAAGCAAGAAACAACCTGTTGTTTCCCGATCTAGTGCAGAAGCTGAGTATCGTGCAATGGCAAATACTACCTGTGAGTTGATCTGGTTAAAGCAGTTGATTCAGGAGCTTCATCTTTGTGAACAGAAACAACCCATGACACTCATCTGTGATAATCAAGCTGCGCTACATATATCCTCTAATCCTGTTTTTCATGAGAGGACCAAACATATAGAGATTGATTGTCACTTCATTCGGGAAAAGATTCAGTCAGGAGAAATCAAGACAGCTTTTGTCAACTCGTCTAATCAACTAGCAGATGTTTTCACTAAAGCTCTTAAAGGTCCTCGGGTTGAATACATTTGTAACAAGCTTGGTGCTCATAATATATACGCACCAGCTTGAGGGGGAGTGTTAGAATATTAGATATGATATGATTAGATATGATTGGATTCTGTCTTATCCGTAAATATTCTGACTGTATTCTGACTGTATTAGGATTAGGTTTGGGCCTTACACTTAAGCCCATTAGGGTCTCTATATATTGTAACTCCCTGACACAGATCAATACATAACGTATTCTTTTACATTTAACTGGTATAAATGTTGGAGTTGGCTCAATCCTTATGCTAGTTGGAACAAATTTGAAAAAGCTTTCATTGAAAAATATCTTCATGAGATTTATTTGGTAGAAGATGAAGGCTGTGAATCTCAAAAACCAGAATTTGAAAATCAACAAAATTCTAAGTTGGAGAAGGAAAGTGACGATAAAGATAAACTAGTGAAAACATAAGTGGTTTCGATTTTTTAAAATGGCCAACAAAAGAGAAAGGAGGAGAGGAAAATCAAGGATTCTTGAAAAAGGATTCAGAAGAAGGGCATTTGGAAGCAGGTGTGATGCGTGTGCAATTGCCAAAGTCACTATGGGCTCCAATGATGGGGGTTGATCCTCCACCTTTACTGGAACCACCGGATTTGCGTTGTTATGAGAAGGAGCAGCTGGAACGTTTGACCAATGGCAGTGGAAGAGGTCATTTTTGTATGCATCATGAGAATGAAGGAGCGTTTCAAACCATAGAGGCGAAACAAAAGACCGAAGCCATTGGAGAGAAGCAGTGGCTAACAAGGTGGTGGTCGACACACGCCTCTCGCTTGAACCATTAGATTTGAATAATGCTGCACTAGGACAACGGCTGTGATGGCCTTACAAGATGAAAAAGGAGCAAGGTAGGTTAGGGGATGCACTACACAAGTTGAGCCAAGCGGTTGACCTAATGGGTCCAAATTACTTTAAGACATTCCAAGCCCAAGATAATGATATGGGTCTTTTAATGGGTTCTGACCAAATTGCTCTCAATACATTATAGTAAGTGTGATGTTAGGAATTGCACAACGATGATAAAGATGCCTAGCACCGGTCCATCAACCCGAGACAATGTCAGCTTACTCGAAATTTTTGAGATTCCCATTGAGGGTGTACAAAATTCAGTCAACAAATTCACAATTGTGGCTGGGTACTCAGCAGCAGTGGAGAAGGAAATCTTCATTTATTGCTGTCGAAGGAATAAAAAATCTCATTGAGGCTCCGTGACCAATCCTAATCTTGTGGGAGTTGCAGAGGAGTCATGGGATCCTGGGGGACATTATCATTCTTCGGGCACATGTGGGTTTCTACAATTCAACCAATGGGATCCCGGTGGAAGGTTCTTGGAGCTGAACCTCACCTTGAGGGCAAGATGAGTGTCTTTTTTTTTGGGGGGGGAGGGGGGGGGAGTATTGATAAGAATATACTCTTGTAGGTGCATGTAGGGATTTATGTTCTACCAATAAGGTGGCATAACTAACTTTAGAATATTCTAGGAGGTTAGGCTAAGTATAAGAGGGGAAATATGTAGTGTGTAAAGGCAGCTTGGGAAATATTGGACTTGGAATTGGGAGAGTCAATACCTCTCGAATGTACTGCAACTTAGCTTTTCTGCTTTGAGTATTTTACTGCTAATGTATTTGAATTATGTAATTTCCTTTCTTTTTCGAATATATAGAAAATCCAGATCCTTTCCTGGGCAAAAATATTGTTATTTGCCTCTGTTTTACTGTTATTTGATCCGGTTCTTATCAGACTCCATCTGTGCATCCATCCTTTTCACTATCACAAAAGAACTCCCTGGAGGGGAGTTTTGGTACCAGTTGTGAGCTACTGGTCAAGAATATAAAAAGAAAAAGATAGGGAAAGAGTGATCTTTATTGATTAATCCCTTCTAGATAGCAAGAAGAGATTGGCTTACATAAGAAAGAGAGTTACGCTTGATATCTCTATAGAAACTCCAGAAGAAAATATCCTCTGGCTTTCCAGTGTTTTAAAACTCGGCCCGGTCATTGACTCGGTTGAAATATTGTGTCATTGGTTTAACCGGTGGGTCATTGGTTCAATCGTTTTAATTAAATTTATATTAAATTATATAATAAATATATTGTAAGATGCATTTTGACTAACAATTGAGGGTAGCCTAGTGGTAAGTGGTAACACTATTCACTCCCATAGGCTGGGTTCGATCCCCAACCACTGTCAAAAGTGGAAACTCGGCCGAGTCAACCAGTCGAAACCGGTTCAGTTGTATAACCGATCCAATGACCAGCTCGAACCGGTGCCCTCACCAGGTTACCGAAACTCGAGTCGAGTCGATCTCACTCAACTATCGAGCAACGACAACGAAGAAAACTCCCCTCACAATAACCATCCCTTTATATTTTTCACCTCGCTTATCATTAACTGCATCGGTTACAAGTCTCTTATTATTAGCTGCACTGTCCACACACTCATTCAGTTACAAATCAGTAACTTTTACTCCTATTATTAGTTGCATTGTTCACATACTCATTTAGTTACAAATCAGTAACTGTTACTCCTATCAGTAACTGCATTAGTGCATTACCCACCTACCCATTCAGTTACAAGTCAATGACAATAACTATCCACATCGCTTCCAGAGCTCATGTTCTTTTTATTCCTTCTAAGGTATGTTTGGGTAATTGGGGGTCTCCTAACACAAATTTTGGATTATTATTATTTGTGACCTCTCAAAATCCTAACAGTGATACCTTTGGTTTGGTGCATGAGCCTGAAGCTGAATTGTTCTTTTTGGTTTTTGAATTTATTAGATGTCGTGGCACTTGATAACTTGGAAAATATAGCTTCCTGTGTTAAACTAATCAGAGTAGTTGGCTTATGAAGCCTAATTTTTTAGTGTAAAAGAGAAATGGGATTCTTTGTAGAGATTCCTATTACCACATTGCATAGTCTTTAATACCCTCTTGTGGTTACTTGCAGAGAGTCCTTTTAACTCTTACTGCATTAAACTAATGATATTTTGAGACACCTTAACTTTTTCATGGATAACTGTGATACCCAGATAACAACCCAAATCTTTGGTAAAGCACACATTAGAAATCAACTGTAAGTTTATAATGTTCTTATATGGCTTTGTCAAGAATCAACTATTTCAAAAGTCTTAAGCTGTTAGGTAAAGACTAATGAATAATTTTATTATATTTCAAACACATCCTCTCATGAGAGCCCTTTGGGCCTGAAGCATGGATAATACACATGCTCATTTACTTTATGTTGAAATTCAACTTTTATTTAAAAGAATGAGGGCGTCAAGGATCAAACTCTTGACCACTTGGTGGCTGCATTTAGACGTAGTTCCCTCGGTAATACACGAAGGGTAGGTTTTGGTGGCTGCCTTTTGGTGTTTGGTTTTTCCAGCTTCGATGATCATGTGTCCAATATTCAAGCAGGTATAAGGCTATCAAGAAAGGTCTTCTTTTGGTTGCTTGGGGACATGGATTGTGAGCTTTCCTAATTGAATTTGACTGAGTTAAAGCTGTGCACATCATAGAAAATGTGTGCATTGCCTTTCATTGGCATGCAGCTGGGATACGTAATGTTCGCACTTTTCAATGGCAATGGTCTGTCACCATTGTCAATGTACTATGTGAAGCAAAACCATTGCGCTGATTTTCCTGTAAAATGTGGAGCCGATGTCATACATCATGTTTTGAATTGTGGAACAACTCTTTTGAAGAGCTCTGGTTTTGTATGATGGTGGACAGGCTCTGATTTGTTTCTGTAGTAGTTTTTTATTTTTTTCCCTTCTGCATGTGTCACGCACAAACGGTTTGAAGTTCAAGCAATCGCTTTCTGGCCTTTTTTCCTTCGTTTCTGTGTCCTTCATGCATTACATTGACATTGATATAATTATTTCATGTTATTTGTCATGCTAGATGGCTGTTTATAAGCAATCAAAGAGATCTTCAGTCCTACTTTATTATAAAATAAAAAACAGTTCAACAATTTTTGTGTGTTTATTTGAACTCAAACTGGATACTGGGTTACCAACTTTTCTAGGCTTGGGTAATTAACTTATAGCTTAAAAAATCGATTGCACAGGTGTTCTGGTAGTGCTGGATGCTCGTCCTGATGGAATCATATACAGAGATCTAATACCTGATTATGTAAATTTTGCAAGGACTATATATGAAGGTTTTGGTTTCCATTTCTTTTCTTTACTGCTGATTTTTTAGCTTGAATATTTTTATTTTTATTTTTTTCAAAAAGGATGAATTTATTGTCTCATCACTCTTTTTTTCCTCGTAGATGATCTTGGGGAGGTTGCTGTTGATGTGAACTACTTGAATGTAGGATCTGAAAGTCGAAATTATCAAATATTTATATGCTGATGCCCAAGCTTTTGACAGGGTTTCACTTCACAATGGACACCGGATTTGTTATATAAATGAAGATGCCCAAGCTTACACGAATAATGGGTTGCATGGCAGATTTGCTCCAATTTGATGGGTCAATTGATAGCTATGCTCAATTATTGTATATGCTCATGCAATTTTATTTTATTTTTAATTAGGCGTATAACTTTACGCACTTCAATACCCCAAATTTTCTAACATGACTGGTGTTACGTATGTTACTTGAGCTCTAGCGCTCCCTAATTTATTTTGCGTAGTCCCTCAGCGGTCATGATTGATTTGACCGGACTAAGAGGAAAACGACACAGGACCGGAGTCACCGGACTATGAAACTCTCCATTTGTTTGTTGGTTGTTGTTGTTGTTGTTTTTTTTTTTTTTTTTAATTTAAAATGTGCACATTTTTAAACCCAAAATAAATTACTCGAGGCCCAAACCGAAGATTCTAATTTTATTTTTCTAGTAAGATTCAAATTTTTAAAATAGGAAATAATAAGGAATATTTTTTTTTCATATTACATGGAATAATATATATTTTTAATTTATATATTAAAAAAAGTTTTATTAATCTCATGTTAAAGGAAATAAGTTATTTCATGTCATAGAGATAAATTTGTAAGTTCTGTCACCTGAAAAATAAAAAGAAAAGAAAAGAAAATGATGACATTATTATCGAAGAGTATGTAGGAGAGAAATTTATCACATGTAGCATAAGAAGGATTTTTTTTTTTTTTTTTTGGAAATACAATGAAAACTAAAACAACATCAAAAAAAGCCCTATATTGAGTACAATCTTGGGAGACTAACTCTTCTCAAGTTATTACGAAACAATTCCAAACAAGCTGTTGGAGGGACATCCAGCACAATCAGCTGTCCATCTTGATGAGGTGCATGAGTAGCAAGCCAATCAGCAACAAAATTGCCTTCTCTATAAGTATGACTAAGCTGAATAATCCAGTCTCTTTGAGGCATGTTACGAGCTCGGATGATTAAAGCATAAAGAGGATGACTTACGTCACATCCTTTTCTTATAAATTCCAAAGTCACCTTGGAGTCACCCTCCACAAAGACTCTCTTAAATCCTTTATGCCAAGTCAGATTCATACTTGTCAAGAACCCCAAATTTCTACTGAAGTAGAAGTACCACTCCCAAGAAATATTTTATATTTAGGAGAGGAGATAACAAATCTTTTATAATATGAGATTGTATTCATCTTGAAAACTTACATTCTTGATAGGAACGACTGAAACTCTCATGTGACGTGTGACGTATCATGCTAAGTTGGAGTGGGTCCTTTAGATAAATAAATTAGTTAAACTGCTGAGATCTTATTAAAATCTGCGATATATTTGTGCAAATATATCATCAGAGAGTTAAATAGCCGAGACTCTATTAAAATTAGCAATGTTTGTAAAATATATCATTAAAGAGATAATCACAAAATTTATGAAAACTGAAAGAGTGAATACACTTTTTAATTCTTAACAAAAAATACGATTTTACTTTAATCTCTTACAAAAATAAATTAGTTAGGTAGTGTCTAATAAATTTAAAGTGGACTTATTTAGTTGAAATTGTAGTCCTTCACAGATTTAAAAAAGATTCATATTAATTCCTCAAAAAAAATTAAAATAAATCTATCTTAAATTTATTAAAGACTAAGTAATTAATTTATTTTTATAAGGAATAAGATTCGAACGTATTTTTTGTTAGGCTCTTTGCTCAAACTTAAATTTCCTGATACATTAGGGTGGGAATGCTCTAGACTTGGGCGTGGGGGAACCCTACAGAAAGAAAAGTTAAGAAGCGTGGTGGAATTTGCTGCAACCCATTGTTTTCTCGCTCTACACTCGCGCTTTGCTGCAAGTAACTGCAAGAATCCATTATTTTCTTTTCTTGAGATTTCTCTCTCTTCCCGTTTTATTTTCCGATGTACCGTCTTGATCGCGGTGATGTTTGGAAGAGCAAGGTTCGATCTCTGCAGCTGCAGCTCAGAGACCGCTTCAGAGTCGCCGTCGACCGCCATTGGCGCCGTCGCCACAACCACCACATGTTCATCCCAGCTGCTGACGCTGACGGTTACTTCTCCTCCACCATTCAGCGCTGGCTGGGCCGATTTCGTGATTTTCGTAGGGATTCCTTGCCTTCTTCTACCTCTTTCTATCGCAAACGAGGTACTCAATCAATTCCTACTCTTGTTGCTTTATATTCGGCATTTGTTCTTGCATGATTAATTTTCTATTCCGTATATTATCTTAATATTTTCTTCAAATGTCAAGAAAATAGGCATTGGCTAGATTTATCACTCGATGAATTTTTGCCTATATATCTATAGTGTCTAAGGATTTCAGTTCTGAAGAAGATTCAACTCTTGTTCGTATGATGCAAGCTGTTGCTGTTCCTGTTCTTGGAAATGTCTGTCACGTGTTTATGAACGGATTAAACCGTGTTCAGGTATGATATGCAAGCTGTTCCTTTTACTGTTGATGTTCCTTCTGATATTTAATCTGACTCCTGTATGTTATGTATGGAAGAACAGGTGTATGGTTTAGAAAAACTACACTCTGCGTTGTTGCAAAGACCTAAAGGCAAACCTCTTCTCACGGTACATCCTCTTCCAAAGCTATGCATCACGTAAAGGAGTCTCTGTGGATTTAATTCTTTGACTGGGGATTGCTTTTCAGGTCAGCAATCATGTTGCCTCCATGGATGATCCACTTGTTATTGCTGCGCTCCTTCCTCCAAAAGTTCTTTTGGATGCTAAGAATTTAAGATGGACACTTTGTGCAACTGATAGATGTTTTAAAAACCCTGCAACATCTGCATTCTTTCGATCTGTCAAAGTCTTGCCAGTTTCTCGGGGTGATGGAATTTATCAGGAGGTATGGATTCTGCAGACAATCATTAATAACCTTTAACAATATTTGTTAATGTTTGGTGAGTGATTTTCTAAATCTCGTCATCTAATTCAAGGATTTCCAGTCTATGATATTAGTTAACTTCTGGTGATATTTGTGGCTTTTGGTGAAAACCTCACAGTTCCTTTTTTTTTTTTTTTTAATTGTATTACTCTGCAATGACTTGGATTATTCAATTTATCTTCTTGTTCTGTCCTGAAAACGATTTTGTAAGTCCTTCATGTCCTAACCATTCTGAGGGTTTTGTGGTATTATTAAATGAGTATCTCTGTCTCAATAATTTTGAATCGGTCTTTTCTTATCCTTCCATTTGTCTCTGGCTTCTCCAAACTGGAGCTTCTCTACTTATGGATGATTTACTTCCTGCTGTAGGGAATGGACAAGGCCATTTCAAAACTGAACCATGGTGGTTGGGTCCACATATTCCCAGAAGGTAGTCGCTCCCGGGATGGTGGAAAAACTTTGGGCTCTTCCAAGAGAGGTGTTGGGAGGTAAAAATCTTCCATAATATTTTGCATTAGAATCCTAACCCAAAAGTTTGGCTTGTTTCATACCAAAATTATTTTCTTATTCTTTAGAGCATCATAAATCTTGTTGACTGAAGAAATAGTTTGTGCTCTAGAAAGTTTTGAAACTGTTCTATTGATAACTTCTGAATCGCAAAAGTACAAGTTCTGTATCTAAATATTGACCTGATTTTTAGTTTTGTCCTTAATACTTTGAAATTAGTCAATTAGTCATTAATGTTATTTTTCTGTTCTTTTAATTTTTTCAATATCATCATTTTTTTCGCTCGACTTAGATTAAACTGCAGATGATGGAGTTTCTGAAATTATTCATTAATTTATTTGTTGTTATCTTTTCTCTCGAATTGCTTTTAACATATATTCAAACGGGAAGATAACTTTTATTCTCACCATGTCAGTAAATTCTGAAAATGTAGTAGTATTGTATTATCGTTACTCACCAGATTTTTTTGTTATTTGCTTAAATAAATTTAGACTCAAGGATGAATTTGAATGGAAACAGAAACTTTACGAACTTGACCCTTTTCCAAGTTTTGGTCTGGAATTGATAATGATATGTGAAGTTTTTTTATTCTCTCCTTTAAAATTTTAGTATTGATTTTTAGACTTATGATTTATTTACAATGCATGATCATTTAAACTTGGACGCGTTATCATTAAAATTTTGGAAACTATTCATATATGATTTGAATTTTAAGGATATATTTGTATGGATTTATATTATGTGTTTGTCTATGTTTTATAGTACGTTTCAGCCATTATATCAGATTGGATAAGATATTATTTATTTTATATATGTTTGACTGTTTGTGTGCTGTAGGCATAATGTAATGGTAATTTACCACTAATAATTTATGACAGAGAACATAATAACATAAGAATGATAAGTTTCTGAAATATTTTTCTCGTTTCACTCTATTTACATCTGGGACTTGTGGTTATGGGGTCTATATAGTATTTTCATCTAGTATATTTTACTTCTCTTTATTTCTACTGTTTCATTTGTTAGAGCAAAACATGATTCCTGATGTAAATGTTCCTCATCAGGTTGGTCCTGGATGGAGATAGCATGCCCCTTGTTGTCCCATTTGTACATACAGGGATGCAAGAGATAATGCCAATAGGCGCAAATTTTCCCAGAATTGGCAAGATGGTACGCACTCTTGATCCATTTCTGAAAATATTTCACCAACATATGGGGAATTAGTGAAATTAGTCCAGCTTTATTCAAATTGCTGGATGGTGCATGGAAACGCGCCACTCATTGTTTCTTGACTTTGGATCTGTTTCTCACTTCCTCAAAGATCAAGATGTTCAGTTACAGTATTTAGATTCTGCATTACTCGGCACTTTTTATTGATGTGTTTTATTTTAATTGTTTGTATTTTTCAGTTTAAGCACACTCTCTGATTGTTTTGACATGCTTGGATTCTCTAGGTTACAGTACTAATAGGTGATCCAATCAATTTTGATGATATACTCAACATGGAAAAGGGCCCGGATGTGCCAAGAAGAAGACTATATGATGCTGTAGCATCGAGAATTGGTGATCGGTTACTGGAACTGAAGGTCCAAGTTGACGCCATAGCGATTGAACAAGAAATGCAGCTACAAGATCACTCCTCACACAGCATGGAACGAGCATCTGGAATCTTGCAGCAGGTTGATTGGGAATTATTTGGAATGGATAGCTTCATGTCTGTCGATGATGATTCCAAGCAGAGACAAGATACAGTTGTCCTCCCAAATATAAGTGTTTCTCAGCATCAGCAATCTCATAGGGATCAGAGTTGGAGAGTAGGTTTCTCATACAAGATGCGTGGTTATATGGATCAGATGGAGCTCATGTCTTTTGCTGCCAGAGGCTTATTTATGAATAATGAAACCAAGATCTCTGCTGACTGTAATAGAGAGATAGGCCCCTTGAAGGCATGGAAACAGTTTTTGGAAGCTAATCTATTGCGGCAGTGGAATTCCGTTACTTATTGAAAACATAGTTCTAGAGGTTGTATATTCAAATCTTCGGTACTTGAGTAAAATAATTCTGAGATTTTGTTAGATCAACAGTTAATAGTTGTAGAATTGCTCAGAATATTTGTAACTTTAATAGCTAATTTATTTTGTTGTTTGATTACTGAAAGTGGCTGGGTGGAATCATATGGTGGTCTGGAACTGGGAAAGCGGTTTTTTTTTTTTTCGTTTGAAAAAACTATGGACGAGACCTTTGGAGGAGGACAAAAGTAACATTTTTTTTTTCATTTCTCAATCATGCAATGTCGTACCTATATTTAGGTTACTCAGTTTTTTTTTTTTTTTTTTAGTACAGAGGTTACTCGATTTTATCCTCCGTGATGAAAGCGATAACTAACCAACCAGAATATTTTGTATTTTGAAGAAGTTGCTAATTTTTTGTGTAAAATTAGTAGGTCTAGCGTTTACTATTTTAATGAAATGACGGATTAAACAACGAACATCTATTACCAACATTATTTGAAACCTTTTCAAACATTCGTGAATATAATTGTTTCTACTAGTAAATTCTAGGACTGCAATATGTGGAGCGCGAATATTGTTTGGTGTTGGATTATCTTTGTAACGTTTTAAGGCAATTTATTCGAGAGTCAATATCATCTATAATGTTGATTGTTGAGCGTGATTGTCGACGAAAAATCATTTGAGGTGAAACAGGGTGCCATGGCAGAGATACTTTACAGATCACACACCAACACAAACACACAGTACCAATTACCAATTACCAAACGAACTATCGAGTGTGATTATTATACGAGGTTGGGCCCATAATGTTTTCTATTGTGGAGCCCATGTTGTGGACGGTTCTGATTGGCCTGGAATAGGCGAGATCTTCATTCATCAGTGCAGGTGCAGTTGTTGCATTTGCAATTTTCATTTTAAAATCCTGCCTGCCTAGTCCTCTGGACTGAGATATGGCAGAAGAGGAAGAAGAATCAGAGCTTTGCGAGAAGCAGAAGATAGAAATCGCGAAATGGTTCCTCCTCAACGCTCCCCCTGGAGAAATCCAATACGTTGCAAAAGGTTCTTGTTCCTCCTCGGCATTTGCTTTGCGATTCGCTATCTATTCTAATCTAAATCTCCAATTCAATTCCCAAATCGTTTCTGCAGATGTGAAATCCATTCTGAACGACGACGATTTGTACAATGAGGCAGCTTCCGAAGCATTTCCTTCTTACAACAAATCCCACTTGATTTCCCTTCAATTGCCCAATCGGAGCGGAGACGTAACTCTCTCTCGCCAAACATCCCCTACTCTACACATTAATTCCTAGGGTTTCCTCATCGGTTTATTTATTTTTGAATTCATTGGATCGGTACTGGATATGCTTTTATCATGATGTATAACAAATCAATAGTTGACCATGAGTTAATTCTAACACGTGCATGCAGGTGCTGGTTACTTCGTTTGGCGAGCTTGAAGGGAATGCATTTCTTGATCCTAGGACTGCCCAAGTAGCAATAGTTGACCATGTTAAACAAGTAAGTCCTCTCTCTATCTGAGCTTAAGTGGATCAACCAAATACCAGGTTAATTTCTTAAATATTGTTTCAGAAAAAAATAAAAAAACTAAAGCGGGGGTTCATTACTGATTTTTGTTTTTGAATATGCATGCCATAGTTCCACTTAACTTTCCGTTGTTTCTTGAGGAATGGGATATACAAACTAGGCCTTTGTCATACTAATTACTTTTTATTTCTTTAATTCATGTTTAATAAATGTAGAGCACATTAAACGTTATAATGAATGTAATCTGTATCTTCGTGCATTGAGTTCAACTTTAGTATTGATGTCTAGCATTATAAGGTTCAACCTTTTGCTTCTTCTTGGAACATGCGTTTTCTGTGAGTACATCATAATTTACAAGAATTGGAAGCTTGGGGATAAAGCAAATCATGAAAATTTGTTATTGCGACCTACTATGACTTTTGTGATAAATAGGATAAAGTCCAGTCGTGCTACTGCTAAGTGGTATCTCCTATTGTCATGATTGTGTGTTAAATGTCTCAGGTTTGTACAGCGGTAAGACCTGCAATGGATGAGGAACTTCCATCTCCATACATTGAAGAATTTCGGTAATGCTCTACAATTTCCATGGTTGAAATGTTATATGTCTAGTAGGTCATCTGAATCTGATATACCTTTACTAATGTGAGCTTCACAATGTTTTGTGATATTGAGGGGCGGAGTGCACTGCTTTTCAATGAATTTCTTCATTTTTCTATTAACCTTATTACTCTCTGTTGCTTTAGTAATTTATTATTCCACAAATTTGACCATGTGAACTCAGAGAGTAATAATTGTTTACTGTAGATTAACTGCAGAGATATCTTCTTCAGTGTTAATTCATATTCCTTTTAGTTGTTGTCCTGTACTAGATTCGTGGCATTAATTTTTGTAATAAAAAACTATATTCGTTAGCATTTGAGGGCATGAAGTAGTGACTGACCCTATAGTAACTTGAGTACCATTTCCATATCTCTCATACTTTATTGCTTGCATAACACAGTTTTATTTATTACAGATGCAGTCTGGATGCTGAAATACTTAAATATGTTGAAGAAGCTTATCCAAAAGGTGTCTGCTCTGTCTACTGTGTAAATGGGAAGGATCTAGATGGCCCAGGTTCTGATTTTGAGCTTGCTGTGGTGATTTCTGCTGCTAGGCATAGCCCGCAAAATTTCTGGTGTGTGAAATTAGTTGAATGAAATTCCAACTGTTCTTGTTGATCACCGTTTTCTACTTTACTAGTTGCACACTAGGAAAATTGATGCATGTAATGAACTCAATATATTTTGTATTTTTTCTTTGGCATTTTTGTATAGCAATGGGAGTTGGTGTTCAATATGGAATATTGAGTTCAAAGATGATCAACAAACAGTGGAAGTAAAGGGTAAATTGCAGGTAATATTACGTAGATATTTGATGCATTGATTGGGGTGTTACGAATTACGATAACTATATAAGCCTTCTTTAACAAGATTATTTTTATCCTATTTTCAGGTGGGTGCCCATTATTTTGAGGAAGGAAATGTGCAGTTAGATGCAAAGCATGAATGCAAAGATGCAACTCTTTTTCAGGTTAACCATAAATCAGCATTACTTTGACATTTTGTTTTTATTCAGTTTAAATTTATTGCTTAAGCTATATGTGCATGTCCTTGCATGTTTATTTTATTTATTTATTTATTTTTTTACAATCTTTTTTTGTTGTTGTCGGTAAACATTTTTTTTTTTACTATCTAATGTACCTTATCCTTGCTTGTTTTCTCTGTCATTGTGCAAGCCTGAGAATGTTTTAGTAACTGTCTTTGTTTTACAAAATGATAATATTGAGGTATAGATGGAAGATTTATAGAAAGAGAATAGTTATCTATTCATATTTGTGTCAAGGTTATCTACTATATTTCATCGTTTGATTTTATTTGCAGGCCCCTGAAGATTGTGCACTTTCCATATCAAGCATTATTCGTCACCATGAAACAGAGTACCTTGCTTCTCTTGAGGTTCTGAATTTGTCTTCTTGTAGCTTGCTTTGTCTTTCTTTCTTTTTTGAATAATGTGCTGAAGATTTACTAATGACCATAACTTGACAGGCATCATATCTAAACCTTCCTGATTCCACTTTCAAGGTACCCTTTATTATATGATCCCAGATATTTTTCATCTTCACTCTAAGTTTCAGATGTCATTTCTGTAAAGTCTGATAATTATTCATTCCCATTAAAGCAATCTCATATGCCTAACTTATCTCGCTAGGCATCTTTGTCATGGCTGAGACCAAACAACACCTCTAAGATGCTTCTATTTGTGATTCTTTTACCAACTGGATCAATTCATTTTATTGTTGTATCATGTTAAGCGACTTATATGGTCTCGCATGATTGCTAACGCTTGCAACAATTTGGTGGTCATTATCTAAGTCACTTGATTCTATTGGTTTGTACTTATATATTGTGGAAGCTATGTCTAGTTGTATCATTTTTAAGACCTGTCTAAATCATGCCCGAGTACAAGCATCAAACTTGGTAATAGGAGGGTCTAGCTATATTTATTGCTTTTCTTGGGTGTTAAATCTATAGCATTACCTGCTGAATTTGAAGCTTTTCGATTACAATTATTGGCAGGATCTTCGGAGGAAACTTCCAGTCACCCGCACCTTATTTCCATGGCATAATACTCTGCAATTCAGCTTGACAAGAGACATGTCAAAAGAGCTTGGCATTGGGAAGTAATTACACACACAACAAATAGTTGTGTTTACTCGAACTCGGTGGTGACAAGTTCCTTATATGTTCACTATATGTAATTTGATAAAGTCATTCATTCTTAGGGTTGACTTTATATTCACTCATTTGCTTCTTGAAGCACCCTTTGTCGGAGTGTCTTCCGCCGTTGTACTGTACCGTAATTCTTTTTTAACATTTGTATAGCAGTAAAGAGTTAAGCTTGTTTCTATCCATTATTTCCTAAAAAGTTTTCGTGACCGCACTTAGAAATGTTGCAAGCAGCAATTTTCAGAACACGCATTAGAGTTTATTTAAGGGAAAATATCCAGGTAATTGGTTTGACATTGATTTTGGTACAATGATCTAGAGCCTGTTTTGGTTTATAGTTGAACGTTGAAAACAGTTTATGTATGAAAATTCAAACAGGAGTCGCATCAGTGTCTGTGTTTGGTTGAAAAAAATCATGGCGAGTAAAATCAATTTTGGGTAATAAAATTGATTTTAAGAAAAACAAATTTTTAACTTCCACGAATAAACTTCACACAATTTCAAAAAATATATTGCATTCTAAAATTAATTTTATTATCTAAATAAAAGTTATTTATTAAATATGATTTTTAAAGTACAAATTGATTCTTTTCAAAAAAAAAGTACATTGGGTGTTAAAAAATAAAGTTATACCTTATTCTTTGTGCCATAAAAATTTACACTCCTTGATCTGTGCCATTAATCAAATTGCCGCAATGGCCAACTAAAGAGATTAAGTTGGTCGCGTGGTTATAAGAATCCAATTAATTAGCCAAACAGGTTTATAGAATGAAAATAAAATCAATTCCATTGTCGGAAATTGTATATATAGGCTTAGTATTTGTTTTAAAAAATAAAAAATTATATTATTTTAATCAAAGTTATCGTATTTTATTATAAAAGAAATAGAATTATAATAAAAGAATATTAATTTTAAGTAAAATGACTGTGGTTTTAAAAAAAAACCTGACCAAATAATGGTAGTTAGTTGGCGTGTAAACAGGTTGGATATGTGTTGGTAATTTGGCGCTGAGTTAGTGGGGTTGGATATGTGTTCGATTCCCGCTGAATGCATTCTTGGGGACGGGGCTGAACCTTTAGCCATCACTGTTCCCCCGCACTCCGGATTAGTCCCATAGCCGGCTCAAAGAGTCGAAGCTCGTGGGGATACCGGAGGGAGCCAACTCGTCTCAAAGAGATAATTAGGGTTGGGTAACTCCAAAAAAAAGAGAAGTAAACAGGTGGGGTGAGAATATATGTTTTTGGACTATCTTTGGGAGAAATTTAAAATCTTAGGAGTATATTGGATTGAGATTTTAAAGGATTATTTTTGGACAAAAAAATCCATTGGTATTCAATTAGGATTTTAATAGATTGAAAAAAAGCCACATGATATTCGATTAGAATTTTAAAATATTATTTTAGAGCCCGTTCAAATTCGTTGATATTCAATCAAGATTTTAAATAATGGAAAAATAATCTTGTAGCATTCTAATAGATTTTTTATTGGTGTGAATTTCGTGAAACTTTTTAGTATACCTATCTCACAATCTCACCATAACCCTTAAGATTTCTTGAGATTCCTCTATTGCAGTGTTTTCTCCTTCCTTTGTCTTGTCGACCTGTTCAAAATCAAGTTTCGCCATGTGAGCTTCGTCAAAACTCAAAAAGCATATTTTTAAGCAATTTTTATCCCAAAATAACCCAGAAACAACACACTAACGAGATTGTAATATAATCTATATAAAAAAAATATTTTTAAGCCAATTTTGAGAAATTTTGGAAGTTTAAAAAGTGATTTTTTTTTTTTTGGTACATTAAAAAGTTATTTTTAAGTTATGCCTATGGGTTACGACTTACGATCTTTCTTGGCACAAAAATGTGTTATTTTTGTATTAAAAATAACGCAAAAACAGTGAAAAAATAATAAGGGAACTAAAATCCACAAACCAATTTTCGTTTTACATCAATGAAACAATAAAGATTGAAACCTTCATAATATAAACCCTATATTTCGTAACAATACATTCATCAACGAAATTCCTTCACTGTATGAAACAATTTCAAACAATTTTTGTGTCAATAAATAACTAAAAACTTGTTTTTCAAAAGCCTCAAAGCAATTTAAAGTTTCAATATATGGATTGAAAAAAATTTGAGAATTTTTTTAAACTTTCATAATAAAACACAAAAATTCATATTCAAAATTTTCTTAAAATATTCAATGAAAATATGCATATGATATATGGTAATAAAACTCTCATAACGTAGAACAAAAGCTCCAAGGTTTTCAAGATCAATTGTAGAAAATTTCAAACGAAATTTTATCATGAACTTTAGGTTCTATAAGCAAATTTAGAATTATTTTAATAAAAAAAAAATTGGGTCTTACAATCATGTATGCATAGCTTTGATATCAAATGAAAAAAATAATTTTCAACGTATCGGGCAAACTCAAAAAATGCTAATGTATAGAGAATTATTACAACTTTAGATATATGAAAAACTGTTAATTGTTGTTTAATAATTTTGAATATTTATTAAAAATTATATTATATTTTACTCATTAAAAAAATTATATTAAATTTTATTTTATTTTTATTAATTTGACTGCATTCCTTTGTTAATTTCTTTATTATATTATCAATAGCATAATTCCTTTGTTAATTTAAGAACTCGCTCTGGTTGAGGGTTAGGGTTTATTTTTAAATCCGTATATGCTAATATCTCCTTGACTCAGGTGACTTTTCTGGGTTTTGTTTCGGATGAACTTTGAATCTGTGTCCACAAAGTAACAGGTACATCTATCTTTCATTAAAGCTAGTTATACTTTAAGAATCCATGGCTATTCGGTTGTTTGGTCTCTTTTAAGCCAGCATTGGCTGACATAGGCATAGTTTCTTTCGCAAAGGTCGAAATGAATGGTAAATCATTTCATTTCTGTAATAATCTGAATTGAAAGTAATGAAATCTATGGGCTTCCTTTCCTCTCTCTGGCTCTGGAATGATGCGACTTAGCCAAATCAGACATTCATGTGCTCCATGAGGCAACAAACGTTATCTTTAAAGCTTGTTCTCATTCCAAAACTTAAAACGTACAAGCATGTGGGCAAGCTTTGGTTGATGTTGATTGCCCCATGTTGAAGTGCATTTCTCTGATGATCAAAAAGGAGATTGGTTGTTTCCTGACCAGAACCGCAACACGTTTGTTTTTCCGGAAAAAAGGAAGGGTAGTAGTCGTTTTGGTGTCTTCATTTTGTGTTGGATAGCATCTTTGGTGGTAAATTTACAAATGCCATAAATGGGAAATAGGGAATGTGAACTCGAATATATAGATTTTAGTGTTAATTTTGATAATTCCAAAGTGCTTAGGATTCGAAATTGGAATTAAATATTGGGCTTGGTTGTTGTGCTGTTTGTAATCATTGCCAAAAAAATGTAAGGCTGAAGAGAATGGATGTTGCATGTGAGATATTTGATAAAATGGGTAATAGAATTGTCAAGTTTTCTTCTGCTGGTTCCATTTTGATTTGTAAGCATTTCAGTTCAATGCCAATTTGACGTTATCAATTCTGTTAATGCATTATCAGACACTAATTATTTGTGAAGTATTCAAATGGGAAACCAAGCTGCTGTAGCTTAATATTGTGCTTAAACCTAAACTAAACAATCATGAGATGTTAATTAGGCTATTATTGTTGTTGCATAAACCTTTTTGTCTGAAAGTTGTTAGTTGGCTTAGGGATCTAGAATCAAATCTTGTCTTAATCACAGAAAGACGGGTTTATGTAGAGATTGGACTAGAAAGGGAAGGTCCCTCTTTTTATCCATCCCAAACTGATAAAAAAATAAAAAAGCTTTGTTGTATTACTATTCTTTCTCATATTGCTGTATAACTTTCTCACATTTTTTACTTATTTAATATCATTACATGATTACAAACTATAACCTCTTTCTTTTTCCTAATCATGTTTTAGTGTCGGTTTACTAAATAATTTATAATGCACTTTCTGCTCTCCAGCTATGGACAGTTGAGGAGTAGAGTTTCTCTAAACTCTAGCACTCAAAATTCTGCCACTTATCATTGGTGTCGTTTATATTTTTGCATCCTTATCTCAGCTTACAAGTCAACTCATCTACCAACTGTGGAAATTTATAAATCTAGATTTCTCAGTCCCTGGGGGAAAAGAGAAAGAGGGGGGGCATGAAAACGTGATCTGAAGACATCTTATCCTGTCTGTTATTGCATTTTGTGCACTTCACTTGAGCAGTGTCTGAATATTCTTACGGAATTTGAAATTTTTTTGTTCTATCCCTTAGCTTTTTCGAGTCCGTTTCAGTTATATATGTTTATTTATCCTTATTTATAAAAATGCTTCTCTTTATCTGGTGACAGGTGGTGTAGTTCATAAAAATTCTATGCAATATTAAATTCTACCACTTTGAACGTACTAAAATACCTAAACTTTTGCAGGTTTGAGTTGAAGATTTGGGTGTCTTCTTCATTATCAGTCCATCTAATTTAAATGTGCAATATGCTTATTCTGCTTTTCATTCTCCACATGGTCATGAAGGGCCCAACCCTCTGCTTTGGGAATATGTGAGTGTATAAAAATCCTCAATTATTTCCTCATCTTAATTTTCTGGACTCTACAAATCAGATGTCCCCGTGTTATTAACTTGGTTATAGGGGTCAACCGCTCACTGTCATAGGGTTGAGGACAAATTTTTGAAAGTTGGAGAAGAGCTGTGGAAAGAAACTTTGCCATTACAAGGTGGCTCTCGCTTTTATCATTTACAAGATCTGAAGCCCCATATGTGGTATGAAGTGAAGATATCATATCCAGCTTCTGTATGTATATTTTGTCTTATTTCAGTTCCTTTGCTGGGGATTTTTCCTCTGGAAACTGACACACGCTAACTAAAATACCAGATACCCGCTAGTTTTTCCATACAACTGAAGAGAGACAAGTCAGATGTGGTGCCGAACAATAACAGGAGATTGCTCAACACTGAAAAGCTAATTTTTAAGACCTATAGCAATCAGGTCCAATATCAGTATAAAGCCTTTTAGTCCAATTTTTTTGAAAAGTCTGTTTGTGCTCAATTTTATTATGTTTTATTCTTCCAACGTTGACTTAATTCAGGATGAAACTCATTTATTATTAGTAACTGTGGAACCTGAGGGGTTTCCAGCAAAACTGCATGTACCTGAGAGGCAGTTTATAATCTTCAATATAGGTAATTTTTGGCTATATTAATAATTTTGATATTAGTAATTATCGCATCCAATGCTTCATTACTAGTTTTATACGTATTTGCATTTATCTTATATTTTTTAGATTATTGTCGGACGGCTCCACATAATTTCCTTTGTTGCTAATATTCTATATTCTATTCTTCTGTTGATATGACAGTATGTGATGAACTATTATTAGGCATACCCCACAAAGCTTGGTGGGTAGTGGCTCTGGCATTACTCGGCCTCGGAATTGCATTCATCGTTCCTTCTTTTCTTCCATTGTATTTGCTGCCAAAGAACGAAGTCCCAAGATCAGATAATAATGTTTCGAAAACTTCTTGACAAGCCTCCGAGGAAGTTCAAGTGATTGTAGAATTTTTTTTTTTTATCTCAAAGTGCTGTGAGGCACACCTGCATATGGCATTGAAAATAGAATTTTGGAGTTATCTACTAGTTTTTCAAGTTTTCTAAAGCGTGTTCCATCAGCTATCATGTTTGATGGGTCTACATGCAATAGAAAACTTGATTTGTTGTCTCAATCTCATTTTGCCTGTGCTGATGCTCATAAACCGTATTTATGCTATCATATTAGAAATACGTGTTACATTAGTTATCTTTTCTGTCCTTCTAGCCCAACAATAGCTTGGGTCTTCTGGGACACTCCTTCCGGTGTTAGCTTGTTTTGCAGATAAATCTGTTACAGAAAACAATTGGAGGATTTTACAATATCTCTGGGAAGGACCAATGCCCGTAATGTGATGTGTATGAAGTATGATTAACTTTTAGTAATTTATGTAACTGCTATTTTATGTTAAATTACCTGGGGATATCGATGGCACTTCGGGCTTAAGGTCACCCTAAACAGATCCCTCTACCCCAAGATAAATAAAACAGCAATGAAAATGGGAAAAGAAAAATATTCAGCTAGGAAACAATTAAATACATATTAACATGAGGAAACGTTCTAGCTAAAATAGAGATTATTTATTAACTTGATGATTACTCAAAGTGAAAGATTTAGCTTCAAGAACAATTAGAACTCTTTTTTTTTTATTGTTGCTGATATTTATTTTCCTTTTTGGTTGAATGGTTGTCGCTGAGATTGATGGGCAGAGCCCGGGAATTAATTTTGATAGTTATATTGCTAGACTAGTTAATGGTTCCCGTTTCCTAACTTCAGAGTTCGGATTTCATAGCACGAGCTTGCAACAAAACAGAATTTGGCAATATTTTTAAACATTGGTAATAATTAACTCACTTGACTAACCACTATTTTAGCATTGTGCAATCATAATACTGCATTGACGTCGTAATTAGTCCCAAAGATGGGAACGTGACTTTGAAATTTTTGAAAATAAAATACATTTTGTATTTATGGAGTCAAATAAAAATTTGTTTTATAGATAATTTAAATATATTGAACGTGTAAAAATAATTTATGATTTTAGAGTAATATTTTAATGTGCAATTTTATTTTCTTTTGCTTGCATATATTTTAAGTAATAACAAATTGAGTTTAATTTTATATAATTATCAGTATGTTAAATTTTATATTATTATATTATTTAACGAGCTTAATAATTTATATATTATTAAATAACATAATAATATATCATCAAATAATAGCATTAAATTACAAAAGCACAATAAATTCTAATAAATAATGCGTCAAATTCAATGAAATCTGTCAAAACTGAATCAACATCTGTATAGGTATAACTATCATCATATAATATTTTATTATTTTTGAGCATCTTGATAAGATTCCGATGCGAGTGTCATAGTCTGAGATAGCAAGTAAAACAATTAAAAAGATGGTAGGCCAGCAATTCATTGACAAATGTGATACAAGGAACATGAATCAATCCATTTATATATTTTGTCTAATGCTACAGTACAGATCATATTTTCACATATATAATTAGTGCTTTATTAATCTCATAAGAAGCTCTCTCCTGACTCATGTTATAGAGATAATTATACGTGAGAATCATTCAATATAGAAAAAGAAAAAAAAATAATACGAAAATCGATATATGTAAAAAAAATCACTCTCCTACAACAACCTAAGAGTATATTTTTCCGTATAATTATTAGTTTGAAGACCATGACCATATGTACAACTCGATTCTACTAACACTTATCTTCTAAGCAGTCCATATTATTATAATTATTATTCCCCTCAGAGTTAAGAGTTGAGAGGAGAAACTAAAGAGAGAGCATGTTAACCAGCTTATGCAGTTGAAGGTGTAGAAGAAAAGCACAACACTAATTACTATGGACGAAATCAAAGGCGAGCACAGCCTCAGTGTTTCGGAAGCGTTGCCTGTTTCCGACAAGAAGCTGCCTAAAGCAAAGCGCGTTGCTTCGCTTGACATCTTTCGGGGTCTTACTGTTGCGGTACTTCTCTCTCTATTTATGTTAAAAGTTTCAAATATAAGATGATAATAAAAATTTTAAAGATAAAAAAAATAAATTATTTACAAACTTTTATAAATTATATTAAATATGACCGGTCATACTTTGTATTGAGTGTAATTTATAAAAAAAAATTATAAACGGATTCTTTCCTTTAAAGATTGTCAGCTCAAAGAAAATAAATAATTACAAAGATTGTAAGAGTCTTTTACTTTTTAACTTTTGTGGGACATATATTGCTAGTGAATCATAATTAAGGTATGGTCGTGCTTATTTTGCTTACTTGTTCCCCCTCTTCATGTAGTTAAGGAAAATGTGGGTAGATTATATAGTTTGGCTTCATATCAGCAGCAAAAGTTTAATATAGAAAACAAAATGGTAATCTCTTTATGGCTTAATCTTTTATTTGGAAAAGTAGATAAAAAAAAAATACTGTAGTCTGCCATCACTTCGTAGCCAATTTTGCTGCGCCTGCATTTGTGTTTGTCATTGTAAAGTACTCAGCCAAAAGAGTTATACCGTGATGGAAAAACTGCTATGAGTCTGAATTTACGTGCATGACTAGGTTAGTATCAGCATGTCACTGTGGCAGATGGCGATTTTAATTGCATTTATTAAAGGTGAAAATTTTATGTACGCCATTGTTTTCCCTTATTTCTCTGTTATAAAAATATCATTTTGAAACCACCAACCAAAAAAATATTATTGACTTTTTTTTATGATTGGTAAATATAATTTTGATTTTGCTTTAACGTGTTTTGATAATATGCTATGCAGTTAATGATCTTGGTTGATGATGCTGGAGGACAATGGCCAATGATTGGTCATGCACCATGGAATGGTTGCAATCTTGCTGATTTTGTCATGCCTTTCTTTTTGTTCATTGTGGGGATGGCCATTCCTCTTGCTCTCAAGGTTAGTTGTAAATGAGAAAATAGGGTGACTCGGAATATGCTTTAAGTACCTAGATTCTCTGTTCCTTTCTTTGTTTTTCTTCTTCTTCTTCTTCTTATATTTTGGTTCAAACCAGTCCTTTATCTATTGATGCTTCTATTTGATGTCCAGAGAATACCAAATAGACTTCTAGCTGTAAAAAAGGTGCTAGTTAGAACACTCAAACTCCTCTTCTGGGGTCTTGTCTTACAAGGTTAGTTTTTCTCCTACATAGAGAAGTAATGTAATAAACAGAACTTTTTCTACATGCATTTCCTCTTTAAGTCTTACACCTCCGTTTTTAATAATGTGATATATGAGCATTTTCTGTTAGCCTTGGAAGTGGACTTAAGTTCACAGTTCCCAACAGTGCCCCAGTTTTGGAGGGGACGAAGAAACAGGAACTACTAATTCAATATAGCATAAACTTCGATAATCGTTACTCCCTTCTGATCATTAAAATTGGTAGTGTACTAGTGTGAAAGTTATTCTGCTAAAATGTGCTATAATAACTGAATCTAAATTTCATATTAGCAAATATTCTCCTGATATGACATCCTTGTGGGGTGAAAAACGAAATATCATTATGCCTAATTTTGATGTGATGGATGACCTCAATGATGAAGGTGGTTACTCACATGCTCCGGACAATCTAACATATGGAGTTGACATGAAACACATAAGGTGGTGTGGCATTCTTCAGGTGATTCTGATTTTTCTTTTTCTTTTTTTCTGCTTATTTTGATAGAGAAGTTTTTAGCTAATAAAATTGAGTATAAAAAGAGTTAATACTTGTGTTTGTACCCCTTCTAGAGAATTGCTCTGGCATATTTGGTTGTAGCACTGGTGGAGATATTTTCAAAAAATGCACAAGCTAGAGATCCGGAACCCACCCAACTCTCAATATTCAAGTTGTACTATTGGCATTGGTTAGTCTGTGATAGTATAATTCTGGTTGCTTGCCAATACAATCTGCTTTTGAACATGTTATCTATTAAAATTTCAGGCTGGTAGGGGCGTGTATACTTACTGTTTACATGGCATTACTTTATGGAATTTATGTTCCAGACTGGCAATTCACCGTTCATAACCCAGACAGCATATATAATGGCACAACTTTCACAGTAAGCTTTCAGTTGCCAGCCTCTGATACTCTTACTTCACACACCACACAGACACATACAGTGGGAATATCAATAGTGTTTAATTCATAGGGGAGAATGTCATTTTAACACTTTTTTTATGTACTGGATTGTAGTCTTTGGTTTTCAATCCTCTTGGTATCACTTTCACTGTAAGCTTCCAGTTGCCTTCCCAGATCTGATACTCTCTATATTAAAACACATGAACTAGTCAATGATGTTTAATTCATAGAGGAGAATGTCATTTAACACGTCTCTGTCTCTAGTCTCTAATGAATTGAAGTACTTTCAGTCTCCGCGTTATCACTATAATATCATGGTTGATATATTAAGGTTTTGTTCCTGTTAGTTTTAGCAATTTATATGCTTGAAAGTATGTAGAAAGCGACTGGTTTAAATATAATCTGATTTTTCTCCTGTTTCTAGTCTCTCTAATTTGTTTGCAATGTCAATTTTAGGTGACCTGTGGTGTCAGAGGGAATTTAGATCCCCCTTGTAATGCTGTGGGATATATTGACCGAGAGGTGCTTGGAATTAATCACATGTATAAGCGTCCAGCTTGGAGGAGATCTGAAGTGTGTTGTTATTTTCTCCCGGACACTTTTTTCTACTATAAATTTCAAACACTTAACTTTTTGGCTAATGGCAATTTCAAACGCTTATTGTCTTTTATTTTAAGTGCTGCAGGCTTGCACCGTGAAACCCCCATATGAAGGGCCTTTTAGAAAAAGTGCTCCTTCATGGTGTTATGCTCCTTTTGAACCAGAAGGAATTTTAAGGTCTGTATATGGTCTCCAAATTCTCTAAGTGCATGTTTGGCTTAGCTGAGATCCCAAATATGCTATTAACGACTCCATTTTCTAGATTTCAATCAGTTCTTAACTATATTGGTTTTGTTTGCTTTGAAGTAGTTGCTATTTTTATACGATCAAATTATTGAAAATGTTTTTCACATTGTTAGTAAGAAAAAAAAAAAAAAGAGTTAATGCTGAGACCCTATTGAGGACTGTACTATGATTATGAATACACCCCTTTGTTAGGCGCACTAGATGTATAACCATTAACCTGTATTGTTGATCCTTAGAGCCATTTCATATGCAACTGCAGTTCAATATCTGCTATTCTATCCACGGTCATTGGATTGCATTTTGGACATGTACTCATACACTTTCAGGTGAGGCATGTGACTCAAAAGTAATCAGTTTCTTGACATCTCTTTAACTTCTGCTTACTTCTTCACTTTTGTGATTTTAGGATCATCCTTCCAGATTGAAGCAGTGGCTTCTCATGGGCTTAGCTCTCCTTACTTCAGGAGTTATTCTTCACTTCACTCATGGTCTGAACTCTTTAACTCAGTGTTGGCTGGAACTTACTATGTAAACATACATCCATCCTCATTTATTCTGATGGTGCCCCCCTCCCCTTTCTTTTCTTCCATTTTCTGCAGCCATTCCTTTGAATAAACAGTTATATACACTAAGCTATGTTTGTGTCACATCTGGAGCAGCAGCATTACTTTTTTCAGCCTTCTATATTATGGTATGTTTTTTGGTCTCTAGTCTCTACTGTGAATATTGAACATTGTACTGGCCTTTCTATAATGGTAGCTTTTAACTTCTGGATTATTTTTTACCCTGCTTTTAGTTTGAAATTGTCATTTGGGTTGATTTAGAATCGGCACTCTGTCATTGTAGGTTGATATTTGGGGTTTGAAAATCTTGTTCATGCCTTTGAAATGGATTGGCATGAATGCCATGCTTGTCTATGTCATGGCAGCTGAGGGAATCTTTGCAGGATTCATTAATGGATGGTATTATGATGACCCACATAATACACTGGTACATTCATCTCATCTAATCTAAAAATTTCTATGTACTTTGGTCTCTGAGTTCTGGTTCAATATCCTTAAGATTTAGCATCATAATCTCTATCTTATAATTTAAGACCTATATCTTAATTCTTATACGATTCCGCGTAATTTAAAAGTAAAATCTTTAGGGAATTGCTTTTGTTATGTAACATAACTTAAAAGCAAATTTCCTACTCTCACAAAAGGAGGAGAGAGGAGAGAGAATAGGAAAAAGAGAAAAAATTTAAAGTGGGTCCCATATAAATTTGTGTGTGTAAGAAGATGATTTTAGGTTATGTTACATGATAAAAACAATTCCCAAATCTTTAAAGTACATATAATTTAGCTGGATACTGACTTGTAATTATTATTCTTGGATGATTTATTTATTTTTTCATTAATCTTTTTTATGTTTGAAATCAAAGAACATATCTATAGCTGAATACTAACTTATTTAATTTGTTTTGTCAACAGACCTATTGGATCCAAAAGCATGTTTTCATTGAAGTTTGGCATTCAAAGAGAGTGGGCATCCTACTGTATGTGATCTTCGCGGAGATCCTATTTTGGGCCATCGTTGCTGGCATTTTGCACCGATTGGGCATATATTGGAAGCTTTGAATTTTGAAAACTAACTGTGTATCCATGTTGTTGCTATATGTTCAATCTGATGAATGACTGAACAGTCAATTCGCTAAATTCAATTTTAATATTCCAAGTCAACGACACTTTTTAGCAAAATAGTTTGTTGTTATTGGTACAATTTAACTAAAAAAATGTATAAACAATAAACTATTGCACTTCAGAAAATCCCAGCTATCTCATTGGTCCTTCCACTCACTGCCATCACATTTTTTAAATAATTTGAGAGTGCATTAACACATAATCACGTGATGTAAGAGGATTTTAACTTTTAATGGGTAAATCAACGGTAATGCTCATGTTACTTGGTTTTTTCACTCTTTTGCTCCTCATTAATTATTTAATAACTATTTTGTCCCTTATTTAGAATTATTTATCAATATGTCCCTCTTTAATCGATTAAGCCAAAAATTTAATCAATTAAATGGTCAAAATAGGCAAAAATCGTTGACTTGAAGATTTAGTCGATTAAATCTTCCTATTTAATCGACTAAATCTCCTATGCATATGGTTGTTCTTCTGGTAAAGAGGAAGATTTAATTGATTAAGTTGAAGATTTAATCGATTAAATCTTCATTTGACCATTTAATCGATTAAATTTTTGGCTTAATCGATTAAAGAGGGACAGATTGGTAGATAGTTTGCAATAAATGGCAAAATGGTTATTAAATATTAATGAGGAGCAAAAAGGTAAAAAAACTCATGTTACTTCCTATTATAATATTTTTTTCTCTCATTTTCAATCACCGTTTATTTAACTATAAATGGTTAGGATCTTCCCACGTGACATGTTATAGATCCATTCCCAATCACTACTTGGTCTTTTCTTTGAGGGAGGTGTCTTGGATTATAATTTTAAAATGCTATTTTGAGATAAAAAAAATCTTATAGATTTTAAAAGACTATATAAAATTATAGTGACTTTATGGATTTCTTTTACAATTAAGATTTTATAAAATTGAATTTTAAAGGATTCTAATAGAATTTATAAGATTTTAAAGGATAATACGAATTTATAAGATTTTAAAAAATCATATGAATTTTTAACAAATATTCAAAAGTATAAGAGTCAATAAAAAAATAAAAAAATGCAATGATATTAATAAAAAAAAGTAAAATCTAATATAATTTTTTCAATCAATAATTTGATGTAAAATGATAAGCAGCAGCTCTTCACATATCTATATACCAGCCCTCCATGCTAGAGGTGGCAATATGGGTTGGCCATAGGGGTGAAAGTGGGCAGGGCTGGGCCAAGATTTGCTCCGAAAAGTCCAAGCCTATACCAAAAAATTTCAATTTAGCCTGACCCAAGCCTATTACGAGTCTAACTGTTAGCTTGCCTTGGCCCGTTTATAAAAAATCAAATGGCCTGGCCTAGCCCATTAGCCTATTAATTTTTAACTTCCAAACAGAACCATGAATCCACTTTACAAAATACTCAAATTCTATTGCTAAACCAAAAATCATAATTTCAACGTCCAAACAGAATCATGAATAACAACAAAACTCATACAATCTGCATTTAAGTCACTTTCAAAAGCAAAATACTCAAGTTAAATAACATATATTTCATCAGATCCAACAAACAAATCCATACTATCATTACTATGTAAATTAAAATAATTACAAACACATCATGATGCTTGTAGTAAGTATAACCTCTCCCAAAAATCTTGTAATATATTCATAGGTAAAGTGTGTGTTATTTTAAAGGATGTAAAGTTATGTCATTTTAAGAGAGAGAAAGAGATAGATAAAAGAGGAGAGAGTTGATAAAAAAACTAAAGGTGTGGGTCCTACCTCTTTGTGAGAGTGAAAGGATATAAGTTGTGTCATTTAAAAGGATAAACACTTTTCCCTATATTCATATACACAATTTAACATGCTAAGATGTTGGTTCCTCCTACATAAGAAATAAATTTAGATTTCTATTAAAATATAATCGAATATAATTAAGTTATAAATAATTACAATTGATTAAATTTATATCTTTTGTTTTTTCTTCAAGGAATATTTATTTTATTTTAAATAAATAATACAATATAGGCCGACTTGTAGACTTATAGGCCAGGCATTGTGATAATGGGCCTACGGCCTTTGTATTAAACAAGCTTTATCAAGGCCCAAGTTCACCCTATTTTACGAAACATACTAGGTCAGATCTGACGATATGTAGGCTGAGCCGTAGGCCCCTGTAGTCCGGCCCGGCCCAGTTTCAGCCCTAGTTGGCCGTCCCGACTCGCCATCAACTATTGAATATAGGTTGAAAAAATGAACACACTAATTAAAAATAATAATTAAAATTTTAAAATAAATTATATTTTATGTATTTTATAATATTTTTAATTTTATTTCACACTCTTCTTAATTTTTTTTAATCTCACTCTTACATGTATACTATATTCAGTTAAATATTCTGTAGGAATTTATTTGTCTCCATATATAGATAACATTTGTCATAAATAAAATTTCTATTCTTTATTTTATTTAGGGAGCACTAAGATAAATTTTTTTTGGATATCATAAAAGCTTAATAACAAATAAAATACTACTTAATTATAAAAAAAAAAAAAAAAATTATGACCTGGTGGGTTTAATTGATTTTGACCCACTTTTAGGCGGAGCGGGTTGCCGTGGGTTGGCGGGTTAAAAATCTCAATCCATCCCGCTCTGTTTTGGTGGGTTGAAGGGTTGACATGTCGGACTCAACCCATATTATCATCTCTACTTCACGTCTTAGCATCTTCTCCACGCCACGTTATAAGACCCACAATTTTTTTATTTACTAAAATAATTCAAATTTTGCATGAAAGTTTAGTGCAATTTCTCAGTTTATTTTGAATCGATACATTAAAACCTTAAATTGCTTTGGAGCTTTTAAAAATAAGTATTTAGTCATCTACTGACACAAAAATTGTTTGAAATCGTTTCCTATAGCGAAGAAATTTCATTCATAAATGTATTGTTACAAAACATAGGGTTTATATTATGAAAGTTTCAATATTTCTTTAATTGATATCGTTTTATTGATGTAAAACGAAAATTGATTTGGAGATTTTTGTTCCCCTGTTATTTTCCCATTGTTTTATATTATTTTTACTACAAAAATTACATTTTTTTGAGCCAAGAAAAATTGTGACCCATAGTTTAAAAATTTATTTTTTAAACTTTCAAAAGCTCTAAAAAATTTGTTATTCTCGAGATGGATTAGATTAGAATCTTGTTGGGTTGTTTTGTGATGAAATTCGCTAAAAAATGTGCTATTTTTGAGCTTTGATGAAACTCCCATGGTGGAACCCGATTTTGAGCGAGTCGATCCGCCAAAGGAAGAAGAAGCATTGCAATAGAAAAATCTCAAGAAATTCTAGGGGTTAGGGTGAGTTTGTGAGAGTTATACTTCTCACTAAAAAATCTCATGAAATCCACACAATAAAATTTTTATTAAAATTATAATATTTTTGAATACTACGAGATTATATTTTCTTTGTTTAAAATCCTGATTGAATACCACCGGATTTGGACGATCTCTAAAATAATCTTTCAAATCATAATCGAATATTATGTGACTTTTTTTTAGTCCTTTTAAATTTTAATTGAATATCAATGAATTTTTTTATGAAAAAATAATCCATTAAAATCCCATTCTAATACACTCCCTAAATTATCAAATCATGGTAAAAATAAAATAGAGCAAATGATATGTACAAAAAAAAAATATATATATATATATATATAGAACAAATGATATGTAAGCCCATTACTGTATTGGGCCTTAGTCATATCGCGTAAATTTGTCCAATTAAAAGGTCACCGCCCACAAACTCTGTTTCGTAAAGACGAAAAAAGAAAAGGGGGAAGTTTGGGATTGCCTCTGGAACAAGTTGTGTTGTGTGCATCGAAAGTTGAAGTTGCAGTTGCAGTTGCAGTTGAATCCCAATCTCATTAGGTTTGATCGTAACTGAATCGATGGAGATGGCCATGTTAGAGGTTACGAGCTTCGAAGAAGATCAGCTGGCGTCTATGAGCAATGATGAAATCGTCAGAGCTTCTCGTCTACTCGAAAACGAGAATCGCATTCTCAAGGTCTCTTTATTTCTCTCTTCCTAATTCGCTTTCATTCAATTCATTGCATCTGCCGGCTCTCATATCAGCACACTATAATCTTGTCTTGTCTTGTCTGTTTCTTCTATGAGAGTGAATGTGTTAAATCTTGGTTTTCACACTTTTTCTTTTGGTTTTGTTGAATTGTTTTTGTGGTTGAAGGAAGAGGTTCAGAGAACTTCTCTGGAATTGGATTCATACAAGGAGAAGATAAAAGAGAATCAGGAGAAGATTAAGCTTAATAAGCAGTTGCCCTACCTCGTTGGCAACATTGTTGAGGTCATTTGCTACTCCTAGTTGCTTTTTACTTATATGTTATTTCAGTTCTGTAGTGATTTATAAATGTCGAATAAATAGACCACTTATTCAACTTCAAGAACATCTTTACCCCAGGCTAGTTGGACTGATGAAGTCAAATGAAAAGATTAAAAGAAGGAAAAATAAATAAAAGAAAAAGGAAATAAAAATAAAATTCTGGAACTAAACTTCTTGTGGAGAATAATTCCGAGGACTATGTTGCTTGTTTACTCTTTGTATGCCACTCAAGTTGTCATCCCCTTCTAAGGTAGCATTATGTATGATGACATTGTTTCAACTTTAAAGTTGTATTAAGTAGTGAGGTTGAATTCCATACGAAAATTTTAGACTCTAAATTTGAACCCCTTTTTCCTTTTCAGTTCCAAGACCTTTATAATTTGTACATAAACATTGATATCCCTTTTCACAAATGACTTTTTAGGGAAATTTCCGAAGGCTCTATCATACATCAATTATAAGTTCAAGACGGGCATCCCCATAAAGTCGTTCCTTTCCCAACTATAGCTGAACTTGATTTCCCTAAGTTGAAAAGAAATTTTTAAGTGTTGTTTCCCTTTTAAAGTTGGTGGTACATCATGGTACATTTTGTAGCATTTGGTGCAATGAGCCTTGGGTCTGAACCTGTATTTTTAGTCGTTTGGCCACTATGTCAATCTGCTAATGTGAACGATAATGAATGATTGAATTCCGAGGTCAGGATAATCTGCTGAATGTGGAGATTTCTCTTGGTGTAGATTTAACTTGGTTTTTTCCTCCCCTAATGTTCCTCATTCTTCTCAAATTTTCACATGATATTTTCATTTCTAGATATTGGAAATGAACCCAGAAGATGAAGCTGAAGAAGATGGGGCCAACATTGATCTTGACTCCCAAAGGAAGGGAAAATGTGTCGTGCTAAAGACATCTACTCGACAGGTGACAAAGCTGATAATTTCATAACTTTTGATATTTCCATTTTTCAATTTCCAGTTTTACTGTTTCATTAAGATTGTTTGTTATTTTATTAGTGTTTATGCTTTTCTTTGGGGGTCCCCAGGAAAACATAATGGATTTGGGGTTAGTTGGCAAAGAATAGCCCTTATTATAACTTACTGCAAGCATGTACTTAATTATGTTTTCTGTTGACTGCAGACAATCTTTCTTCCTGTTGTTGGGCTTGTTGACCCTGACAAGTTAAAACCTGGTGATCTGGTTGGTGTTAATAAAGATAGTTACTTAATTTTGGATACCCTACCTTCAGAGTATGATTCTCGAGTTAAGGCCATGGAAGTTGATGAAAAGCCAACGGAGGACTACAATGACATTGGTGGGTTAGAGAAGCAGGTGCGCTTTAATTACTGGCATTTTATTGAAGACCCATTTTTTTCTTATTTATGGTTAGATAACAGGTTCTCTGTGATCAATGACTTGGTCTTTCCTAACAGATCCAAGAATTAGTTGAAGCCATTGTTTTGCCAATGACCCATAAGGAACGGTTCCAGAAATTAGGAGTCCGTCCTCCAAAGGGAGTGCTCTTATATGGACCTCCAGGGACTGGGAAAACATTGATGGCCCGTGCTTGTGCAGCCCAAACAAATGCTACTTTTCTGAAGTTGGCAGGCCCACAGCTGGTCCAGGTTTGACTCTTCCTAAAAAAATTTCCTCTTAACTTTCTTATTATAGCTAATAAGTTCGTTGTTGCTTATTTGTACCCTTTTTTTCCCTCTTGCTTATATGATTGAATAGTTAGTATTTTTAATTTTGCTGATTTATAATGTGCAAGTTTTCATTATTCTACAATATAGAGGAAACTTGTTAAAACTTGTTGAAGGATACAAATATGCTTGGGTGTAGTATCTTATGATTCCCTATCTCTTCAAACCATCTAAATAGTAGAGTTGTATCCTCTATTACATTTGTTGTACTTCTTTAGGTGTTTGTACTCACGTCTATGTGCTGAGTTTGGAATGGAGGACTGATCTAACCTCGAATTCTACAGATGTTCATTGGAGATGGAGCAAAACTTGTCCGTGATGCCTTTCAGCTGGCAAAAGAGAAGTCTCCATGCATTATATTTATAGATGAAATTGATGCAATTGGAACAAAGCGTTTTGATAGGTATGAGCAGGCAGGATTTTAGATGTACATTTGCATCTGCCCTTCTTTTTCTCTTTTTTTTGGGAAAGGGGTGGTTATTGTTTCAGTTGTTGTAGCTCAGCAACCTTATGATATATATTGATGGCTGATTGCAGTGAAGTAAGTGGAGACAGGGAGGTACAGCGAACAATGTTAGAATTGCTCAATCAGCTTGATGGCTTTAGTAGTGATGACCGGATTAAGGTTTGTCTTCTATTCTTATTTTTGTAATTCTTTTTTCTGATTGATGTGATAAAAAATGAGCTCCGAAGAGGTTTGCTGTCTTTTGGTTAAACATCGTAGAATACATCTTCTTAAAACCCATTGTTGGTGTTAGTCACATTACTTATTCATACTTTAACGTGTAACAACGTAATGGTGCTTACTTAGATTTAGAACTTAGAAGTGCATCAAATGTATTACATTTTTGTTCAGTTAGGATTTAGGTGATTGAAATGTCATTTTCATTTATCTTGCAAATTGCAGGTGATTGCAGCAACAAACCGTGCAGATATTCTTGATCCTGCGCTTATGCGTTCTGGTCGATTGGATCGAAAAATTGAGTTCCCACATCCAACTGAAGAAGCAAGAGCCCGTATTCTACAGGTTTTGTATCTTCAAACTTCACCTGCTGGCGTAATTTTCTGACAGAACATTTACTTACTGTGTTCACGTTAATATTATAGATCCATTCTCGGAAGATGAATGTTCACCCAGATGTCAATTTTGAAGAATTAGCTCGCTCTACAGATGATTTCAACGGAGCGCAACTAAAAGCTGTCTGTGTTGAGGCTGGCATGCTGGCCCTTCGCCGAGATGCAACTGAGGTTTGCTTTCTTCCAAGATATACAGCAACTTAATAGTTAAAAAATCATGATTAATCTAGCATGAATTTACCCGGTGGTCATTTCAGTCTGAATCTTTCTTTTTCTTTTATTTATTTATTTTTTTCTGTTTTCTTTTAACATTGCCTTTATTCCAAAAATGTTGTCAATAGTTTTGTGGTTTTCTGATTCAATTCAATGCCAAAGCTTAGGAGGACCAAGTTAGAAATTCTAATATGAATCCATCTGCGTATGTGGGAATAATCATTAGGTATGTTTTTTGTCCGATTGCAGGTGAACCATGAGGACTTTAATGAAGGTATCATTCAAGTTCAAGCAAAGAAGAAAGCAAGCTTGAATTATTATGCATAAGTACTCAAGGCAATGGAAAACCAGCAACGATGTTCGACATTTGTTTGCTAGTGTCAATTTTACTCGAATCATATGTAACGTATAGCTTGTCAATATAATCATTCAACAATTATCGAGCAGCAGACCGCATGACATTGAGCAGGCTATGCAGAGTGCGGCTTCTTAGTGAAGTCGATATCTCGTTTACAAGCTTGAATAGACAAGAAGAAAATAATAGAATACATTTGAAGATAATGTACAAAAAAATGGTTGTTTGTGCCAAACTAAATCCTGTCTGTCCCTATCATTGCAAGTGTCCAACCCTATTTAGATGGATTTCATTAATTAATTGATTTAGCATGGGACTTGTGCTTTAGGGAGCCAATCACTAGACGCAAAACCGTTAAGAAATCCCTGCATAAAGGACAACGTTATTATTTCGGAAAACAATAGGACAACGTTATTTTAAAATAAGCGAGGATACTTATACAAAAATAAATAAACAAGTAAAATAAGTGAGGATATATATTTGTAATTGTTAATTGTTTTACAAATTCATTTTAAGAGTCACGATGTACATGAAATAAATCACTGTTATAGATATTTTGTTTTAATGAATTTAAAGATGATACTTTAAAAACAATTTGTAAATTGTAAGTTGTAATATTGTGTTTTTTTTATTCTTAGTTCATAGATTACACATTTTTATTCTTCTTTTTTTAATAAAAAAATGCAATTACAAAGTTTGCATAAATTTAAAATTTAATTAGAAATAAAATATTTCTATGCTTAAGATATAAATTGAAAAAAATCAAAACTCACAATATTTTTTATAGAATAATGTTAGAAATTTTTTTCTATTAAGTGTTAGTAAGTTATATTAAACTCCATCACACAGGTTTTTATTTTTCATGTGTAATAATCTTCACTTTTGTCGTGGAATCAGAAACTACATTGATTTGATACTTCATATTATTGTATTTTAATGAACGCGGGACATGTGATTATGTTATTATATTATTATTTTGTTTATGATAAATGAATTTAAGCCACATTCATAAAAAAATTTATACAATAGTCACATTCATAATTAACTTATTGTACTTTTGTAATAGATATTGTATTCATGATTAATATGAAGAACTTGAATTTAATAAAAGAAATGAAAAATAAAGTAAAATACTTTTAAAAAGAAATCGAATAAATTGATTGAGATTTTGATGTTTTTCCTTTTTTGACATTTATGTTATATATTATCCTTTTTACACTAGTGAAAAAATGTAATATTAATAAAAATTGTAAAAAATTTCTTTTTTTATACAATTCACATTTTACAAATCTAGTATATATTAAATGAAAATATTAAACATATGCTAATTAAACGCGTGAGTCATGTAGAAAGACGGGTTCAAACAAAATTAAACCTTACTCTCGACCGTGGATGAGATTTGCTTGGAACAGTTTTTATTTACAAGTCCACCTAGAATATCCAACGGTCCAAATACACACACACACATAGAGAGAGAGAGAGAGAGAGAGAGAGAGAGAGAGAAGCGCGAACCATTCGTCTCCTGTCGTATTTCTCTCTCTATCTTCTGAACAAGAGAAAGAAACAGATTAGAATTTAGATCTCATCATCTCACACACGTAAACATGCTTCCACTTTTTCCGTTTCCGAAGCATTCTCTTCTGTGTCCTAACTCCTAATCCTAAGTGAGACCCACACACACACGCGCGCGCACACACACACACACGAAACACACAACACAACACAACACAACACAAAGCCTTGTTATACTGATTTGATGTCATTTTAGGGTTTTGAATTGCAATGGGTCTTGGAAACGATGACGATGACGGAGACACGCACAAGTCCTTTGGTTCAGTGCCTTGCTCGATTTGCCTCGATGTTGTTTCTGATAACGGGGATAGATCCTGGGCCAAGCTTCAATGTGGCCATCAATTTCATCTCGGTAAGTATTAGATTGTTGCACTTTGTTGTGTTTCAATTCAATGCATCCAATTTGATCGCATTACAACTGTTATCTGTACTCGCCTTTGAGAACGAAGACCGATTTCCACGTAGCCTGAATTGATTTGGAATTTGAACGATTGAGATCTGATTTTCAATTTTTACCATTGACGACCGAGAGATTTGAGGAACGCTTCTTTTATGATAATATGCTGACAATTGTGTTAAAAATGTTACTCGATCAACCCCGATTTCAATTTTATTATTAGGGGCAAAGGGAGATCTTTCCTTTTATTTTTCTCATCTGGCTCAATATTGTGTTCCTGCAATTGAAATATAGCAGCAAACCAGCATAGTGATTTGATGAATTTCTGCTTGCAATGGATATCTTCTGTAGTAAAGATAACTCTCGAATCTCATTATTCTTTTTAAACTGACAGAAGCTAACTCTTTTGGAAGACATATTTAATGGCACTCAACATGGTTGAAGAATTATCTAAATTAGGTTAATTAAATTAAAAGTCATCAATATATCTGTTCTCCTTTCCTTTAATATTATTAAAGGCCATCATCCAAATCATTGCTAGTTCTCAACCAAGAAAAAGAAAAATGATAGATTGGTTTTGATGAGCTGGGCAAGGTGCATCAGGGTGTCTTCACTATGACTTGACTTGAGCCTTTAGCTTTTACACAAAACCCCATCCCCACCCACCCCCGACTAGGGGTGGCAATACGGGTCAACACGACACGACACGTTTTTGACCCGTACACTATTTGACACGACCCTGACACGCCCCGTTTTGTAAACGGGTCGTAAAACACAAACCCTGACACGACCCGTTGCGGGTCACGGGTCGACACGACACGATCCGCAAAATTTAAAATTAAAAAAAAAAGTGGGATTTTTTGAAAAATAAATAAATTAAAAACAATAAAAAATAAAAAAGATTAGTTTCTGTTTTTTGAGATTTTTAGTTCCTTCTATTCTTTTCTATACTAAACAATGACTATATATATCAATATATAAATGAATAAAAATAATAATATAATAAAATATTTAATAAAAAAATAAAAAAATGACACTGTGCGGGTTGACACGCGAACCCGCGGGTTGACACGTGACCCGACACGAAAAAAAGGGTCACATTTACTCAACCCTGACACGACCCGCCCTGACCCGCGGGTTGACACGACACGTGATTTGGCGGGTCGGGTCATGGGTCAACCCGCGGGTCAATACCTGTATTGCCACCCCTACCCCCGACAACCTGTTATAATGTTGGAGTGTGGAAAAGTGAAATCGGAAAATTTCTGGCTTATATTAGTACTTCAATTTATAACGCTTATATACATATACTTGTTTAAAGGCAATATTTATAGGTTTCATGTTTTACTAGAATGAATTCTTTAACAAGCTAATAGCTGCATCTACATGAAGTCACATCATATTTTTGTGCTTCTTATTGCCTTCTTTATATCGTTCAGATTGCATTGGCTCAGCATTCAATATAAAAGGGGCAATGCAATGCCCTAATTGTCGGAAGATTGAAAAAGGTCAGTGGCTTTATGCTAATGGTGGTCGATCATATCCAGAATTTAGCATGGATGATTGGACGCATGATGAGGATCTATCTGATCTTAATTACTCTGAAATGGTAATGAGAACTGCATGCATCTTTATAACTGTTTCTGCCATTTTGTTTTTATATTATACCATAAACATGTGTTTGCATTGTCTTATTTGACAAACAACCTTACATAACTATTGACTATTTATTTTTATTTTCATTTTTCATTTTGGAGTATGTAAACTTATTTGCTGCAGCATGTTATTGTTTTAGAAGTTAAAAAAGCATATACTCCATTAATTGATAGCGCTGTTTCCCTTCCTTCAAGCCACTTAAATCTATTATCTTTCCATCTGCATATATAAAATGATTGTTTCCCTGACATATACCCATCCATCTCATAAAAGCTTTATAGAAAAATATTTTTTTGGATAAGGAAAAAATATTATTGAAAAGAAAGGAGAAGGTACATTAGGCAGAAGTATATCAAATTCTCCAATGTAGAAAAAAAGTAAGGAAACAGCGAGCCAAAGTAGCGTAAGCATGGGACATAGCTGTCCAATCTCATCAATAATTGAAAACTTGTTGAAGCACAACAATAAGAAGAGCACTAAAGAGGCCGTAAGCACAATCTCATACCTTAACAAGTGTAAGGGTAAAGAGTTACCCTTGAAGATATGGTCATTTCTTTCCAATTAAATACACCAGAGAACTAAATAGACGGCATTGCCATAATAACTTACCCTCTTTTTTTTTTTCACAACCATTTTAAAAAATTATAAGAAATTGATTTAAGGTGAAAAGACACACCCACTGCTCAACAAGTCTTTTAACAGATTATTCGATAAGTAACCACCTTACACTGTAAAATAGGTGGACTAATGTTTCTGATCTTGGCATGCACATAATGCATATCAGGAGAGAGCTGTGACTTGGCAACATATCCTTTGTATCAATCAGAGCTATTAAGTACTATTGTGCAGAGAAAAGACATGACCCTAGAAGAACATTAACCTCATATCATCGTGACCTCTACAGACATTTGGCCTTCTGCTGAGTAACTTTAAGTTGTCAGCTAAATTTTAAGTAAATTTAGGTACTTATTTTTATATGTATGTATGAGAAAGAAATTGTAAACACATACTTTGCTTGTTTTTTATCAAAAAGGTTTTACCCAGAAACTTTTGTTTTAGGACGGTGGTTAGCTATATGCCTTTGCCAGCAGTATTACTTATATCATATTGCATGAAAAGTATACTTGAGTAGGAAAAGAAAAACTAATTTCTAGATTTAAGAAAAACTGGATGTTGCTTGCATTTAGTCACTCAAAATAATATTTCATTAACTTAGACCTGCTCTGAAGTAAACTCCCTCTCCTATTTTTTTGCCTTCTTCATTCCTATGCCTTAGCCAATCTTTAACTCTTCAAAGTGTACAACTAATCCCTTCTGGGGCACTCTTTTTCTCCAATACCATTTATAGCACATAAATGTAGACAAAATTCATTTTTTTAATGTATAAGTGGTTGGAATTTCAAGGTTGGTATTACCTGCTATAACTGGAATTATCTCGTTCTTTTTCATTTTTATGTGGGTAGATATATTTTGCTTACCATTTTGACTAAAATTAGATTTCTAAATGCTTTCTGCAGTCCTTTGGAGTTCACTGGTGCCCTTTTGGTAACTTGGCCCAACTTCCTTCAGCTTTCGAGTAAGCTTATATTTAATATACCAAAATATGCATGCAAACTAGTCTTCGTCCAAATTCCTATTTGTCATATTCTTGTGTTCTTTGAAATGTCTGGCCCCTGAGAAAGCATGCATAGAGGTTTTTGTGAAGGCATCTAAGATGCATTTGGTTCTTTCCTTGTTACTGATTCTGCTTGTGAATTTAATCACATTTGATTTTTATCTACCAAATTTAGTTTTAGGTCAACCACATATTATGAAAGGTTAATTTTGGTGTGTTTAGCTTGGAATCAGATTAGGTTAATGAAGTCAAATGTGTTTAAAGCTAATGGTGGTATTAATACCATCTGAATTCTACAATTCAGATTATACTTTATAATAAGACTTTTTTGAGAATAAGAGGACTACGTGAGAAAGGCTAAGGTATCTTAAGAAAAGCATTAAGAATTTGAAAACAGTGGTATCACTAGAATATGAGAAGTTGGTTTCTAAATTGCTCCTTTAAGTCTTTGTTCTTATTAAGACTTTTATTTCCAATAGAGTCAAGACAGAATTTCCCTTCTTCTGCTGTATAAGCCATACCAGTATACCACACTTGGGAATCATAGACATAGTTGACCAGTCTAGTTTTGTTAGGAACTGCTAAAATTTCTGGGGAAGTCAGTATGAAGGATTATGTTTTAGGGTTTTACAAACTTCTTGTTATTGAATTTAATCTCATTGTTACATTTTACTTATGATATGTTAGGGATAATTTTTTTTGGGAAAAATTACATATAGGAATTCTTGATGAAAATACTGAGTTTAGAACAATTAATCCCTTCACTATGATCTTGGCCGTTTGTTTCAGTGCCATTTTTTTAGATATTGACCAGGAAGAATGCAAGCTGTATATGGAGAATCAGCCTTCATTTTCTTTTTGTCATGCTCATTTACATGTATCTTTGTTGTATATGACTTCGTATATGAATTTTTTTAGTAAAATATTGTAGAGTTGGATTGTGTATGTTTGTTTAACAAAGTAATTAAACATGTTGAAGGGAGTAGCTTTTATTTTGTGTATGTATATGCCATGAAGTTTTATACTTTTTAATATCCTTGGTGTTTCATTTCCGCTTGTTAAAATAGTAGTAGTAGTAGTAACGAACCCAGGGAAAACCACATGGTTGAGTGGTAACTGTAATATGGTTTGATTTGCCAATGAACTCCTAGCTGAATTGCCACCAGGCCAAGTCTTAAGTTTTGGGTGTGATGTTGATGTCAGGGGTTCTATTCTTCACTAGGCCACCTTTTCCCCTTCCCTACGTAGTCAATCTAGTATAGCACTTCAAGAATGATTGATAGATTAGTAGGGGACATTACGCATCATCCCACAGTCATGGGTTTAGTTAAATTGATATTGCAATCACTTGCACTTAGTTCATGTTAGGAGCAGGGAGAAAATTGTTTTTTTTTGCGGAGGTGGGGTGGGAAGAATTGTTGAATTATTTATCTACTCATATTAGTTGATCCATTTGAAGAATTTTGCAGCCCTTTTCAAACAAAACCAATGATTGCTGTTGATTACTTGTTAGGAAAATGTGTCATTTGGATCTTGGAAGTGTTAGACAAAAGAAAGGCTTGTATATTTGATTCATGTGCTTATCGATGTGCAATTTATTCTGTTATTCTTTGGTAGGAGTGGAATGCTTAGATTGCTAATTTTTAAATTAATCATTATAAGATAGGATAGCTTTTAGTGCCTTTCTTTGGTGTTCTATACACTTGTCTTTCAAGTCATTTCTTTGCTTCTATATAGCAGATAATGAAGAATTCTTTTGTATTAATCTTGATGTTGGTGTTTGTTGGTTGGAGGCAACATCCTGCCTAGGCAAGGCTAGGTGGATCAAAGTTAGATTGAACTATAAGTTTGATTCGTGGAAAGGCACACACTGCTGGAGGCAGGTGGATGGTTGTTTGTAGCCCCGCTTGCCTTGGCAAGGCCTATTTAGGGTTGGAGTCAAATCGAACTATAGATTTAATTCTTGGAAAGGCATTGATTGCTAGCAAGTGTTGGGAGAGGGGTTGTTGTTTGTAGGCAAATATCTTACCTTGGCAAGGTTAGTGAATCGAGGTTAGACTGAACTGAAGGTTTGATTCTTGGTAAGGCACAAACTGCTGGAGGTAAGTAGTGCTGGAAGGGGATTGATGGTTACATGTCAGTATCTTGCCTTGGCAAGGCCTAGTTAGTCTTGGAGTTAGATTGAAACTGGTGCTTGCTAATGGATTTAAGTAGTAAAAGTTGATCCTTGACCAACAACTATAGCTTTTGGCCTAGTGGTAAACAATTGATCCCACAAGTGGTATGAGAGCTAATGTCATCGGTTCAATTCTTGCAAAGACAAGGAGTAGTGCGGGTTTTAGGCCCTTAGCAAAGATTGCTTGAGGCAAGTGCTATGAAGAAGATTGTAGGTTGCAGGTCAGCAACTATGAATAATAATTATAGCTTTTAGCCTAGTAGTAAGTGTCTAATCCGACCACATTTTTACTTTTGATGCAATGTATGAGGATGATAGCCGCTAGGCTTTTAACACAGGTGGTTGATGTGGCTGTGGGTTTGGGTAGAGATCATCGGTTTGAAAATCTCATGCACCCCAAAAAGTTTAAGGATATATCTTATCCTTCTTGTAATTCTCCTTCCCTTGTAATGAAATATCTTATTTTATTTAGTAGAACTAAAAATTAGTAGTGCTATGTATGAATGGTGCTGGTTTTGATTAGAAATTGCCGGCATTTTAGCTAATGCTAGTCGTTTCCAGCATATAATTTGTTTAGAATGTTATGTTGGGGTTTCAAAACTGATCCAGTTCTGTAACTATTTTCTATGTAGAGCAAAATCATGGTCTCTATTGAAAATATCGAAATGGAAGACTGGTTGTGGTTGTATTAGTATGTTATATTATGGAGTATTGGGGGAAAACAGATTTTTGGTGATAATGGTGTTTGGTGGTGTTATACTGGCTTTGGTAATCCATGTACTGTTCCCCATCCCCCCTCTCCCCTCTCCCCGTCCACCCAAAAAATGAAAAAGCAAACACTAAGGAACTGGTAACTCATTGTGCTTTTTGTTTTTCCAGGGAAGGGGAATTTCCATCAACTGCATGTAAGATCCTCTTTCCTGCATATAAGCCTCCTTTTCGTCAACTTGCATTTGACTGAATGTTATCTCGACTGCAATTTTGAGATGCAGATCATGATATACTGGGACAACATGCTATTTTTGCTGAACATGTGGCTGTATCGTCTGCTAGTCATCCTTGCCCATATATTGCTTACATTGGACCAATACATCCCTCCACCTCCAATTCTGGTGGAACTATTTCAGAAGCGTCTAACTTTAACCACTGGAATGGTCCACCTGTACCTAGTGACATGCCAACCTCCTACACATTTCCTGCTGTGGACCTCAATTATCACAGTTGGGAACACCATTCCTCTCATTTCTCTTCCGCCAGCAGCCGTTTAGGCGCTGCTGATCAGCCCTCAGTATCAGCTGGTAGTCAAAGACCAGCCAGGGGTGGTTCAGAAGTCCCTGGATCCGGATCTTTAATTCATCCCTTCCTTGTTGGTCACAGGTACCTCTTTAGAGCTCGTGTACTTTACTAGGATGCTTTTGTTTGCAGAAGTTAGTATATTGCTCAAGCCTCAAATGTAACTTGATACGAGACAAATTATATTATAGGTTTATATTGTTATATGATGCCAAATACCTAATGAAATTGGGTTAAATACAACTGATAGATTAAAAAAGCGATGCAACTAGGCATCTTTTGCTGTCTGGTGGTAATTTGCTAAAATCATGAGGTTGACAATGTGTATAATTCTGCAGTTCTGCTGCAACATCTTCAATGATCCCTCCTTATCCAGGCAGCAATGCTCGGGCCCGCGATAGAGTTCAGGCTCTTCAAGCGTACTATCAACCTCGGCAACCTCCCAATTCTACCACAATACGGACACCTGTTGCTTCTGGCACTCGAAGATCCAGCAGTCATAGTGGGTCAGCTCAATTAGCACCAGTGGCCTCGTCAACAAACCAAAGTGCTGGCTTTATTTATATCCCATCAGGACGCAATTTCCAAGAAGAAACCCATCTGCCAAATCGTTTTCATGCTTGGGAAAGAGAGCACCTGCCTTCATTGTCTTTAAACCACGTTGGTAGAGAATCAAGTTGGAGAGCATACCACCAGACCCAGAGTGCCAGCGGGTCAGACCCAGGTATCAGATCCGGCAGCTTTCGAAGGCACGAATTAGAAAGAATGCCCTCACAAAATCGGTGATAAACTTATGTCAAATTACTGTTTTATGAAAAAAATCAAATTTTATGTATGCTTGAGAAATGTTGCATAATGCTTTGGCCTGGCTGGCGTGTTATGGCAGACTATATACTCTAGCTGGCCTTGGAATTGATCTTTCTGGCAGCCTTGTGGCAGTGTGATGGACATTAGCTTCCTCTAGTTTCTTTGCCTCGGCGGGAATTAAATAAGATGGTATCTAGGTGGAAAAATCAGGTTTTTTGTATTTGAGATAAATCAGGCTTCTGGCAGCAATGTTGGGGCATTGTCATCTAAAGTGATAAATCAAGTGGATGTGTAATTGTGGTTGGATTTGGAGTGGATAAACTATTTACGTTTGATGTTGATGCTCATGCCGATGTTTGTATTGAGAATACGCTTGGTGACAAAGGTTGTGCAAAAACGGGCGCAGGATTCGGAGCTCGCTTGAGAATTAGTCAATTTGGATACTTTAAAGGCTGAATTAACGAAAGAATCTTTAGTCAAAGTAGTTATATATCATTATAAAAATATAATAAATAATTGCCTACTAGAGTATTGAATGGGGTAGTATGAAAATACGACAAAAGTCACCAGAAAATATAATTTATATATTTCTTTTCAAATTAGATTTTCTTACATGTATGATGTTTTAAACTCAAATACGTAAACAACATCATTTGATATTTTGACATTATTGGTAACTGAAATATAAATCTGGCAAAGAGAATATAGTTTACGGAGTCTCCTAAAGATAATTTTTATTTTATCTTTATTCCACTTAATAGAACATGACCATATCTATGATATCCATATTCTCTATTTATGCTAAAGATATCAGATGTGAATTTTTTGGTATATATATATATATAGGGTCAGGATATACTTATCACCAAAAATATTTATCACATTTACAACCAACTTAATTATCATTGATTTTCGTTAATTTAACGGTTATAATTTATTGGAAATAATAATTAATTAATAAATGCAATTCAATAATTTTCAATAAATTATAACTATTAGATTGACGGAAATCAATAGTGATTAGGTTAATTGTAAAGGTTGTAAATTTTTTTAGTAGTAAGTATATCATTTCCTATATATATATATATATATATATATATATATATATATATATATATATATATATATATATAGATGCGGTATCTAGCATGAGTAAAAAAAAAACTCCCCAAATATAATTTTGATTATTAAATTGGAGAAGGATATTGTAACAACTAAATTATGTTACTACCAATCAATCTCACTGTTAGATCGATTATGTTGATCCAACGGTTATATTTATTTTTATCTTTGTATGGTCATAATTTCTCAAATTTAATACTTTATATTTATTTCTACTTTTGTATGATTATGATTTCTCATATTTAATGCTTTCACTTTAAATATGAGAAATCATAATCATACAAATATGAAAATAAATATAACCATTGGATCAACATAATCGATCTAACGGTGAGATTGATTGGTAATAACATGGTAGTAACACAACTTAATTATTACAATATCCTTCTCATATTAAATTTACCTAAATGCATGACTTTACGTAGAATTTTTTTTTTTTTTTTTTTTTTGCGTATTCAATATAAACACGGATTATGCCAAAACAAAAATAGGGAAAAAAAATAGTTTCAAAACAAAAATGGGAAAAAAAATATCAAGATTTTGATGCAGGTGCCATAAAACAGTATTTGTTTTTCTATACCGAATTTAATAAATTCTCTCATTTTTATTATGATGCAAGAGGCGCACGCCAATCTCTTCTGGCGTTCGACACCATCATTTGGTATTTTTTTTGACATTATTGGTAACTGAAACATAAATCTCGCAAAGAGAATAGTTTACAGAGTTTCGATTATTAAATACATAACTTTACGCAGTTTTTTTTTTTTTTTTTTTTTTTTTGCGTATTCTAATATAAGCGAACAAAGCCAAAACAAAAATGCGGGTAAAAATCAACATTTGATGCAGGTGCCATAAAACAGCATTTTGCTTTCTATACCGAATTTAATAAACTGTTCATTTTTATTTGAGGAGCATAATTCTTACTATCTCTTTTAACTTACAATTTATTTTTTTACCATTGATTTTTATCAATCCAACAATTATAATTTATTGAATCATATTTATTAATTATTAATTTTCAATAAATTATAACCATTAAATTAACAAAAATTAACGATAAAAAATAAATTATAAGAAATTATAAAACTTTTAAGTTGCACGAATAATTCTACTCTGTTAGAGGTGAACACAAATCTCTTCCCGTGTTCGACGCAATTCTAGCTTCCTTTCTCGTATCGGGTTTTGGAAATATATATAAGTGAACGTCATAGCCCAGGGTCGCATAAATTATAAATTTGTGCTATTACAAATGTCACAAAATTATAGCTGTATTTTGTGAGAAATTGTGAAACTACCGATACTCCAATACTTTAGAGCCAACAAATAGGGATGGACATGGGTCGAACCGAACTGAATTTTTTACATAACCAAACCAAACCATTTTTTAATTCGGTTCGGTTCAAAGAACGGAACCCTTTTTTTATTCGAACTGGTTGAATTTGGTTCAAAATTGGTTAGAAACTGGTTCTACCCAAACCAGTATCTCGACATCTCAACGAAATTTAATTCTATGAAAGCCCTCTTCTCAAAACAAAGCATTCAAACAATGAAGAAAAACTAAAAACTAAAAAAAAAAGGAGCGTGCTCTGAAACTTGGCGTCAACTAGAGATTAAGATCGGTCATATGAAATTTGGTAAATTCGTTCGATCGCTTTCGTTTTCAGTCGAAAGCAGTATTATTAGTCTTCGACCTCGAGAAACGCAAAATTGGGTTCAGATCTCAAACTAACAAGTGACTTCCTATTCGGATGCGTCATCGGCGATGGGAGTGGGAGCGTCTAGGCCATGAAGCTCCGACATGGGCCTCAAGGCCACCACGGAGCTTCTCAATCGCTGCCTGGCACAAGTGGCAGTTTCCGGTCAACAGAAGCCCCATGGTGCCGTTCACAGGGTTCATAGATTGAAACAGAGCTGCATAGGAAAAACATTTCTTGAAAAGATTTCATGGAAGAAAAAAGAGAGTGAAAAACTGATTTACTGAGATACTGTGATATATTTGTTTTCATGATTAAGGTTTTCGTTAAAAAATTTCTTACTTGGAAGTCTCTGTTTGTTAGCTAATTCATAGTGCAGATTGAAGAGAAGTGAAAAACTGATTTACTGAGGTAGTGTGCTATAATAAGTAATTGGTTCGGTTAGAACCGGTTACAAACCAGTTTTAAATTGGATCATTACTAAATTGTTTTAAAGTTTTAAAAGCGGTTCCAGTTAAAACCAGTTTTCTGGGTTCAGTTCAATGTGGTTCTTAAAACAATTCAGTTTTTCTGGATATTTTGAACATCCCAGCCAACAAATCATATAAGCTCAGGTGCAATATTAAGAAAAATGCTAAATGCTAGGAAAAGCAATGAAGACATGTTCAATCCAACTCGAGAAAATGGAAAATAAGACAACCGATTCATAGGAGAAAAGGTACGAGGAATGAGAGCCAAATTATATGTTCAAATTGCATAACACTGTCAATAACAAGCCCATCCAATACCACAGTAGCTAAAAAGGTTGGTAAAAGTAAAACTACTAAACGAGTAAACGTACATGCCATGACAAAATGTAACATAGCCTAACCATGCGTTAAAAACAAGTACTCTAGCCATCTAGAGAGTTGACAACACAGATTTATCAGTTCTGAATCCAACCATCTACTTTACATGCACTACAGGAACCCCACCGAAAAATTAAAATTAGATATAAAAACTAGTTGGGGCTACATAAGAATATCAGGTGTCCTATTGCTCACCTATCACGGAAAATGAGTGCTCAATAGCGGTCTCTAGAGTTGACAGAACGGCTGCGTCCAGATCTCACCTGTCAATTAAATGCAACATTAGAACCTTAAAGAATTTTTTAAAACTAGGAATGAGGATTTTATAATCAGCTAAATGAATGATTAGGAATTCAGGGACAATAAACATACCGAAGGCGAGATTGTGAGCTTCTTGAACTTAGGCTCAGACTCCTACGCTTGTAGAGCTCAGGCTGCACAGTATATTAACAAAGCCATGAAACTATATTATAGAGTGCATTCTCGTAGAGGTAAACTAACCTAGGGATATAAATTTTCACGATGGTTATTGTTTGGCAGAAATGATATAAAAAAGGGAAACATCATGCAAATGTCAAGAGAAATTTAATATGATCGTGCATGTTCACTCCATTCCTCCCCTTTTTGGATAAACTAAGGTTAACACAAGTTAGATGACACTTACAGATGAATTTGGCGATCTGGATCTTGACAAGGATCTGCAAAAATTTTAAATGAATGACTCGGTTCAGTATCCAGAATAAGACATGAATTTGTTTGCTCCATGAGTCCGATGTTACACATCAAGTTACCATGACCAAAAGGAAGAAATTTATCTACCACTAGTCTTGCGCAGCATCCAAGTGGAAAAGCAAGTGAAACCAGTATCACACATTTATAGTCTCAACAATTGCTATACAATCTATTGCTGGCAGTTCGCAATGCCATGAACCAACCAATCACGGGTAAGGTGTAACCAACAAGTGAATATGGCAATAAGAGAAATCCTAAAAAAGGGGGGCGGGGGGATATGATCAACCCCAGAACTTAGACCACAGGTTATGTTGTAGTAGTTTTTTTATTGTAACACAGCAGATTTGCAATTGTTGGTGCCAATAGCACCAGGTTCACGGTGGTCCAGCTTTTAGACTGCAACTCATCCATCTACAGTCATCCAGTCTACAACAATGGCAGACCATGCCTTACATCAATATAACATTACTATTATCAATTGTCACAGCATTAAGGTGTTCCAGAGGTACTCATCAATAAATTGGTATTACCTCAGACCACAAAGTAGCAAGAGTTTGAGCACCACATGCCATCAAGTTCCTAACATGCAGTCCCCAGGTCGCTGCAAAAAGCCACATCTATAAAACAAAGAAGTCAACGCTAATGAACATCGTAGTTCGTGACCAGCTTCACGAACCACTTCATCAATGCCCCATTCCACCTTTCCACATACAAAGAATTGTGCTGACAAATCTATGGTCAATAGGTTTTATGAGAAGAACAGCGTGGATCGCATAATACAATGTTTACTTTCAGATAACTAATTAAAAATTATAAGGAAAAGAGATGTTCCCACCAACTTGCACAAAAAGGAAAAAGAAGAAGAGCATTCAATGTGAGACAATTCTAGGAATACCATCATATTCTAAGAGTGAAAGTACCATCCACATCCACAACGGAAACTGAATGCAATACCGTATAGATCAGAGAATTTCAAAGGAAATGAAAATTTGAAGGCCATTTTTTATACGCAAAATATGGAATGACATTATATCCTTATAACAAAAGAAGAAGCCTGTTAAGAGTTGGCAGTCCCGTCTAGAAGTAACATGGTTGAAAACTTGACTGGCAGAAATCCTACGGAATCAGAAAAAATGTGGAAGGAAACGAACAATTGCATTGAAGAGTCTTCCAAAAATGAAGAGACATGGATTAGACTCCCAACAGAGGAAAAGGAGGGGCGGACAAACAAGGTACCAAGACATGACTGTTATTGATAGTTGCCAACTGATTCTTTTATCTTACATGAGTAGGAAATCACCATGCTACTAAACTGATCACCTAGTACTCATAACTCTCTACTCCCCTAAATACCATAAAGTTAAAAAAACAATGAAACAAGATCTAAATTAATCAAAACTCAAATAGACAAATGATAACCAAATGTTAGCGAAAAAACTATAGGCATCCATATGAAATAATTAATATCACAAAAATTAACAGAAACAAAATGTGAGGAAGAGGTGTAGGGGATTATAAGACCCATGTGCACGGCATATGCTAGCATTAAAGGGTGAGTCAGCATTGGGGGAATGGAGAGAAAGTTGGTTACAGGAGTCACATTGTTTGCAATCAATTTGTTATAAATAAAGAGGGGAAGACCGAAGAGGAATCATCTTTGGAAAGTATTGGGATCCTTTTGGATATTAGGAGAGACCCCCTGAGCCTCTCGAATTGCTCAGGAATATCCTTGTTTTCTTTTATTTTCATGTGTTAGTTCTTCATTGCTTGTAATTTGTCTCTGTTTATATCACAGTTTTATTGTTAATGCAAGAGTCATACTGTTTTCTTTTTAATTCTCTCATTTCTTTCGATTGATCCCTAACAATTGGTATCAAAGCTCTCCGATCCAGGAGGCTTTGAACCACACTAATCAGAAAAAAAAAAAAAAATGAAAAACAAATCTGAAGACCGGAAGAAAAGAGAAAGGCAAGTTGAAGAAAATCATAAAGAGATACTCAGGCTCCTTGATGAACTTCGTTTGAAGACCAAGCGTCACTCTCACAGAGGACGATCATGTACAAGAACGAGGTGCAAAAATTCTGAGGAGAGTGAGATGATCGAAACGCATAAGGAGGAAGGGGAACTGGAATTTCTTAAACCAAAAGAAGAGGTGCACGTGTTTGACGTAGATGTGGGTGAAATCCAACAAGAAAAGCAAAAGGAGAAGTATGTGATTGATGCAAAGGAGAGTGATCAAATGGAAGCTATAGAAGATTACCAAGGACCAGAGATTGCGGGAAAATTTTATATGCAAGAGACGAAGCACAGGGTTGCTGAGAAGGAATTAGAAACCCAAGAAAATGAAGAATAAGAAGATGAGAATCAAAAGTGACTGCCAAAGGAGGGAATTAAAGGAAGAATCCTCAGGAAAGGAGGAGGTGCAAAATCCATGAATAACATGAAGGCTTGGGTGAAGGTGGTCTGCAAATCAACGATGCCACAACCATTGGAGGAGATGCCTGACCCATTGCCATTACTCGAACCACCACCGAACATGAACCCTAATAGGAAGGAAGACGAGCTTCTCTAGCGCAGCTATGAATGGAATAAGCGACAAAGAACACGAGCAAAATATCAGCAAAGGAGAGTTGAGTCAAGGTATAAATTGCAAAGATGGGATCAATTCACTGACCTAATGAGCTGTCAGGCCCAAATTTCTATCAACTTGTTCCAAGCCCAAACAATTGGATTCTATGTTTCTGTTCTAGGGATAGATTGGGCTTGTGTGTTCATGATTGTAACTGACCCAATTAAGCCCCAAACAGTAAATAGTTTCTGTCTAGCAAGCCCAAGAATCTTCTTGACCAACGATTGTGATTGGCCCATGCTCTCGCTCCTTCACCTTGTTGGTCCGTCGTTTGTGAGCCAGAGTCACGACAAGAGATTCAGAGAGAATGCTATTGCTAATGGTAGTCTTTCAATGCCTAATACTGAGGTGGGAGTGAGAGTAAAGAACATCTCTGTCTATTATAACTATTTAGTTCGGAAGATCTTGATGAGTGGTGGCATCCCCACAAGACCCACAACAGATTATTATCCTCACCAATCGAAGATGCAGCTGAATTGTGGTGATATAAGAGATTATTTCTTCATGGTGCCTTTATGGAAAAGTATCCTTTGGGTTCCAACCGTGGAGCAGGGAGTGTCACTATATAAAATGCTATACAAGGGTACCAATCCTCCATTAGGGGGCAAAAATGCCAACCCAAAATTCCAATAGGAATGCCTTGGCTATGTATATAACCGTATCGTTTTTTACCCTAGAGGATGTAATCATACTTCTTGCACATGTGGATCCCTACAATTCAAGCAATGGGATTCCAAAATAAGGCTATGGGGGTTGAAATTCACCTTGAGGACAAGGTGAAAGTTTTTTTTTTTTTTTTGGGGAGGGGGGGAGTATTGATCGGTATGAAAGAAAATATGGAAGAATACATGTGAGGAAGAGGTGTAGGGGATTAGAAGACCCATGTGCACAACATATGTTAGAATTAAAGGGTGAGTCAGCATTGGGGGAATGGAGGGAAAGTTGGTTAGAGGAGTCACATTGTTTGCAATCAATTTGTTGTAAATAGAGAGGGGAAGACCGAAGAAGAATCATTTTTGGAAAGTATTGGGATCCTTTTGGATATTGGGAGAGAGACCCTGAGCTCTCGAATTGCTCAGGAATATCCTTGTTTTCTTTTATTTTCATTTGTTAGTTCTTCATTGCTTGTAATCTGTCTCTATTTGTATCACAGTTTTATTGTTAATGCAAGAGCTGTACTGTTTTCTTTTTAATTCTCTTATTTCTTTGGGTTGATCCCTAACAGACATGCAGACAGAATAATATTTGAATCTTTATATGGTATGTTGTTTCTAGATTTTTCTATTTCGGAGGATGCCTTATCCTCACCCTAGTTGTATGTTTTGCTCTATTCTCTTAAAATTTCAGTTTTCTTAAAACAAAATTCCAAATATATTAACCATCAAGACTTTGTACCGACCTTGAAAGAGATAAAGAACGCCGCGAGTGTTTTGTTTTTGGAGACAAACTGCAAAATATGAAAACTTTAGTCAATTCTTCAAAATTACCAACAAACATACCAAATCAAGATTCACCAATGCAAGCAAAGACCTTATGCTCCTGCCCCCATAGCTGTGACTTCGACTGCGGCTTCGACTTCGTGACATGTATGAACTGTGGCTAGGGCTTCTAGAATAGCTCCTCCTTAAATCACGACTGGGACTCCTAGAATAACTCCGTCGATCATATTCCCTCACCTGGACCAACCAAATGATTAGTTGATGAAAAACAAAATTTAAACACAAAAGCAGAAGATAACCAAAACAAATCTTCACACACCCGTACATATGCCCGAGAGAAGGCATTTCGGAATTCTGAGTCGTCAAGTTTTCTAATCTGTAAGAAGGAAATGCGAAGAGTGTTGAGGCAGAATTACAGATGACAGTCACCATAAATACAGGTCATGGGAGACAGGAAAGTAAAAGATGAAATTGATAACTATTATATAGTACAGGTTTAGATAACTTACAGCATATTTCATATCTTCATAATTCGTATAATCCACTATCCCAGTCATGCCTACGTAGAAATTGAAGTCAAACAAGAATTATGTTGTGAAAATTTTAAGATAAAACACAGATGAGAGACTAATATATGAAATTAGAGGGATGGAAAGACAATTCGCATTGTTCCTAAACTTACAATCCCCTACAAATAAGTCATGCACCAACATCAATATCACCATTTGAAATTACCATAAAATAGGTCTCCCATATTAAGCACTATAGTCTGGTCTGGACTTGTTGATTTTTACGACTATTTAACCCATAGTTTTGAGCCCATGCATACATCTCAGCAAATTATTCACAAACCCAATACATTAATTATTAAAGACGTCTTAATTATTTTCCCCTATTCCCTATGATGCGAAATCTTGATATTCTTGCTCAAACTGTACAAAAATATCCTCATACTTACTAATCAGATAATCAATTTTGCAATCAAAATAAAACTTAAACCAAATTAGACCTTATGCCACTTACCACCACGTTCACGGAAGACTTGAGAGAAACATACATCACCAGCTTTACGCATGTGATCCTAATCATTGAACAGTCATCAGTGACTTAACATAAAATTTCATTAACCCCTTATCTTGAAAAAAATGTGGCATATTGTCTAACAATCTTAAGAAGAATGAACCATTCATACTTTCAGGTCTTGCCATGAAGCCGAAGGAGGTAATCCAGTGACCAAAACTACAAAAAAGAACAAAATGGGTCAACTAAAGCATTCTTTGTTTTTTGTTATAATAGGAAATAAAAGAAAGAAAGAATTAGCCTACACTACAATATAAAGTTGAACTAAAAACTTGTATTAAGTTGTTCAAAAAAAAAAAAAAAAAAAAACTTGTATTAAGAAATAATATATACCACGATACTCAAAACGCCTGGAAACTCCACGGTTACCACCGCTACCACTATAACTACTATAACGGTCTACTGATGATGAATGTCCCCGCCTACCATGTGCAAATTCAACCTACATTAACAAATAGTGGCCAAAAGTGCATAAGAACATTAGCTAGTCTAGTGCCACAAAAACCAGAAAATAAAAAAGGAAGAAAGGGAAAATGTACTAACTCGTAATCGAAAAAACCATCAAAATTGCAACCATCTCGATAATGTATTGCATCTTCAGCATCACGAGCATCCTCAAACTGCAAAATATAATGTTTTATATAAGAAGACAGAACAAGGAACCTGAAAAACATGAGAGAAATAACCCTTTAATCCTTACACCCTAAAACCTGGACATACCTCCACAAAAGCATAACCTGGTGGTCTTGGAGGAATCTTCAAATCAATGTCAACGATAGGACCATACTGCAATCAAACAGGGAAAAAAGCAATAGGTAAACTGATTCAACATAAATCAAATCTACTAATCTACAACCATGTTTCTAAAGAAATCTTATATATTATCAGGAAAGAAAATTAAGGTTGAAAATGCAATTTAATAGAGAATAATAAGGGTCGTTTACTGCCTTTTGCTGCTATCAATTTTTCTATAGAATGTTGAGCTAATCAAACATAACATGTCCAAATGCTAAACTAACCTAATACATTATTCATCAAGAAAGTAATGTTAAATGTTTAAGAAACTATACAAAGAATATAATTTCCTAACCAAACAAATATCCAATGCTGCAAAGAAAAACATATCATGATCATAACCCAAGTCTTCATTTTTCTGTTTACATGTTAAAATAAAATATAAATATAAGAACCTTGTAGAAAAGATCCTCTACTTCTCTCAAGCGAATATCACCAGGAAGATTGCCAACATAAATTGTGCGACTCGACCGGCTACTCATTTTCTCCTGAAACAGTTGAAATTAAACAGTTAAGCATTTTCCAGTACACACAAAGGCACATGATTCTGTTGTTCTGACAGATCTGTTACAACTGATGTGACACCTGGACTGACATATAACAGCCCTTAACTAACCAACAGCAACTGATTCTTAACATAATCACGACTACTAGAACAGATGTATTACACATACTAATACAGTGCAGTAGACAGAACAGTATATGAATGCAAAAACATTATCTCTAAACACTCCCACAAACTCAATATCTTAGGAGCAACTATATGTGATCCTAGACCATGAGTTTGTCTCGAACCTCACAAAAACAAGGAGCAGACAGGGTCTTGTTGAATGTGTCTGCAAGCTGGTGAAGAGATGGAACATGACAAACCCATAAGCTTTTGTCTAGTACCCTCGCTCGCACAAAGATGTCAAGTTGCATATGCTTGGTTCGAGTGTGTAAAACAGGTTCGTGAGATAAAGCCACGGTGCACATATTGTCACATAAAATGTCTGGGACTTGAACTGCAATTTGAAGTTCCATGAGGAGGGTTTGGACTTGTGAAGAAGGGATGCAGATGGGAGATGCTAAGGAAACTCGTGTTAGTTGAATAAGGAAAATAGAAACATATAACCACCAACACGCGAGAGAAGCATCTAAAGAAAGGGAAAAAAAAGCTACTATAAAGTGAGTTTGTCTGTAGTACAAGAGTAAAGTGTATCTATCCTTGAATTAAGACCGTACTAGCTTTGAATTAAATCAATATCTTGTGAACTTTTCAAGTAATTTCACTTTTAAGACGACTCTTAATCACGAAGAAAGACATCATGAAATTGAAAATATTCAAATGAAGCCGTCTTAAAAAGGATCATTGAAGTGAAATTAAGCTTGTAAAGAACCAATTCAACCAAAAGCTTAAGTTGGGTGAAGAATAATTTATATTATTCTCTAATACGCCTCCTCGTACGAAAGTTCAGTGGACTTGAAGCGTGGACAATATACACAGGCACTGTGCTAAAAAGATTCCATAAGAGAAAGTGGAATGAGGATGGAACCACTCTGATACTATATAAAAAACCAATTTAACACAAAAGTGTAAGTTTAAACTCTTTCAGAAGACTGTTTATATTATTCTCTAATAATATTGATAACAACCAACGAATTGCTTGGTGATACGTTCGCCCCAACAGTGAATCGGCCAAATGCAGTATAAATCTATGGAAAAATTTGATCGATGCTCGTGTCATTTTTTAGAGAATTAAATAAAAATAATCACCATATGAAAATAAAAAAACCTTAATTGGAAGCAATTAGTAATATGCTGGAGCTAGGTAGTGTGCACAAGATTACATGTTCAACTCACTGTCATCATTATATTAAAAAAAAAAAACTTTAAAAAAATCCAATAAGAAAAAACTATGAGAAAAAAGAGGAAGGGGAGACAGAGAGTGGCTATACCCGAGAAGCGAAGAGGAGTAGACAACGCAAGCAAGTTCAGTGAGGATTCAGTGAGGAATCGTTGGGCTTTTCTGAAAGCGGCTGCCATCGAGAGAATAAAAGGGGAGAATCGGTGGTTTCTTTATTCACTGCACATCATTTATTCATTCATGGTCATGGATGCTTCGCAGTTCTATAAATACCCCATCTTCCATGACAGGATGGTGCCTCATTAAAAGTCGGATAACAACACAGCCGTTCGTTCGATTTTATTTATTTATTTTTTAATAAGTCATTCATTGTTCTATAACTTTTCAAAAAATATGTTAGGACTTCAAATTTCACATAATTTTCCATAATAAGTTTAAGTTATATACGATAAGCTAAACTCTTCAAATAATGTCTTATAATTCTTATTTGTATTTTTACTTAAAAAGGATACTTCACTTTTAAAATACAAATATTTTATTTTTATTTATAAAAATTAAATTAATTGATTTTAAATTTTTGTGTTGAAATTTTGTTCTCTTCAAATTTGAGTTGTTTATAGTTTCAAATTAATTATTTTTAATTTTCCCATTAAAATTTCATTTTTATTTTGTAATTTCACATGTTTATATATATATATATATATATATATATATATATATATATAGGGTAAAGAATTTCTTCAGTCACCGGAGATAAAGTTATCTTCAGTGAGCTCAAAATGACGTTGTTTTGGAGAAAAATTAAGGTGTTTTTATAATTATAATATATTGCAGGGTTATATTAGTCTTTTCATTATAATTTTTTAATCTTATAACCAAAAACGACATCATTTTGAACTCACTGGAGATAACTTTATCTCCGGTGACTGGAGAAATACTTTTTCCACATACACACATATATATATATATAGATTTTATAATTTTCAAGTTACATGAGAAATGAAATCTTATATTGTAGAGACAAAAAACATGTGGGACTCATATGTTAGAAAAAATTATGTGTAGGATTCATGTCAGCATGAAAATCGAAGGGTGTGTAGTAAGATTCAATTATCATGTTGAATGAGAATTATAAAGCCCTATATATATAGAGATTTATATTTCCGCAGCTGCTGTACGTGCAGCAATTAAATACTTACCATATATATACTTAAAAGCATTAAATGTAAGAAATCATAATCATACAAAGGAAGAAAGCATCAAATGTAAAGAATTGTAATCATATATATGTCGTTGATGTACGTAAAGCAGCTGCAGAAATAATTTTATTATATATATATATATATATATATATATATATATATAAACATGTGAATGCAGCTGACGAGGATATGTAAAGAATTGACAAATTAAAACCCCAAGCTAAATTCACTTCAAAAGGACTGGTTGCAAGACGATTTCCACTGCCAACTAATATACCAATGAAAAACACTTCAAGATTAATGAAGAGCCGACGAGGATATGTAAAGAATTGTACACTTGCAACATAAGTAGGAACTAGTTTATTACTTGTGCGATGCACGGTGAAAAAAAATCAGATTATTTGTCTCGTAAAAATTAATGTAAATTTTAAATTAAATCTTTAATTGGAATTTTATAGCGCACAATTTTTAAAAAAATAATAAAATAGGTAAGAGAATTGTAAGTTAATATTGAATGTAGTTTATAATAAATTTTAAAAATGTTATATTAATGACGCCAAACTTCTTCCTCAGCAGCTCTAATAATATTGAACTTTCTTTTGTACAGCAAGTTGTCTCCTACTTCAACAATAGAACAAATAAAAAAAAAGTTTGTTGTGGTCAATATATTGTATTAATGATATAGAATGTAGAAATAATAGTTTATTGCCTATATGTTGCACGAAGAAAAAAAGAAATCAATTTGTTTGTCATGTAAAAGTTAAAACAAACTTTCTTGCATCTACTATAACGTCTTAAACGTCTGTGATTGGGATGTATTCTTATAGTAAAACCAATTTGTTTAAACAGAATAAAAAAAAGCTGTCATTATTGTTTGTTACGCAAACTTCCAAAAGAAATTTACGAATAAAATTTTACAGTACATCACATACAATTGCATGACATGATATTAAAAAAAAAAAAAATGCCCTTCTTCACTCTTAAACTAAATAATCATGCTCAACAGTATATATTATCAACATGATAATATAGTAGAGAGCATTTGTTGGACAATTAAATAAAAGACAAAATAGTTAAGTTGTTTGCAACATAATGTTAAATGATGTCTATTTAGTTAAAAAAAAATGATGTCTATAATAGATTCTAATCGTGCAACATATGAAGAAAAAAAATTAAAATTTTGTGATTGATATCAAGATAAAATAAAGATGGTTAAACCTGCACTTGCAAATATGATAAAACTGATTTCACGATGCACTTTTGATCCATGCTCCAGTTGGAATGCTGTGAAAAACAATGCATAAAAAAATGTCAAATGAAAAACAATCAAATAAAGATAAAAAAAATTGATTGTGCATGATATAATGATTGTGCATACATACAATAACAAAATGGAAGAAAATTATACCAAACCACAAACAAAATGGCAATAAATATAGGAAAACTATTTTCTCATGTGGAAAATGGTTTTCTCCTACCGGTGACTGTTCGATTTTCGTGCGATATTTTTTTTTGCTTTGTAATTTTTTAATAGATGTGAGTCTCACATAAAACATGTCTACAACATAAAAAAAAAAATTCTCCTATCACATGAGAAAATCGAAACCCATAAATATAATAAAAAACTGAAATAAAAAGTTCAACGCAACAAAGACTGGACTAAAAAAACAACGGTTCCTGGGCCAGGCCCGATTGATGACCCAATAGTAAGTGTGCATGTAGCCCATTGAGAATCAGAAAGATTAGTTCAGAACGGCCCGTTCAGTGTCAGAATACCTGACCACAATTACTGTTCTCGAATCCATCATATAAAACACCAAATCCAAACCCTAAATATCCACCGCCGTTCTCATCGCTACTCACCGCTGTTCATCTTCACTTGTCTCTTACGGTAATATTCTTCTCTGTTCTCTACGATTGTATTTGGTATTGGAAGTTTTGACCGTCTTGTATTTGCTTTTTTAATTGCTTGTGATGTTTGAAACTGTCAGTTCTGCTAAAATTTAAATCCCCATTGAGTTTATTAACTTTCTCGGAACCCCAGATGATGCAAATGCTTTGATGCCATGAAAAGATTGTTTTTTTTTTTTTGTGTGTCATGTGGAACATACATGAGGATCTTTGATTTTGTTGTGTGGATGCAGAGGTCCATAAAATAAAGAGAAAAATGAGTCGAGGAGGCGCAGGTGGGCTCAAGGGAAAGAAGAAAGGGGTGACATTCACCATTGACTGTGCAAAGCCGGTGGAGGATAAGATCATGGACATTGCCTCTCTTGAGAAGTTTCTTCAAGAGAGGATCAAGGTCGGTGGCAAGGCTGGTGCTCTTGGTGAAGTAGTCTCTGTTACCCGTGAGAAGAGCAAGATCACTGTTACCTCTGACAGTAACTTCTCCAAACGGTAATTTCATTCTCTCTTTTCTTTGGCCTTTCATTTATTAATATTTTAACCCTTCATTGCTTGCATGTTGTCAAATGATTGTTTTCAATTGTTGGGATGTGATTTGTCATTCAATATGTTTATACTCTCATTCTTGTTTTTAGTTAGGCAGGTTCTATTAGATCTTGCGAAAATTATGTAATTGTTTTTGTGTTATGTTTTGACTCATGTGTTAGGATAATTAGTTTGGATGAAATTCTAGAGTTTATTGTTTCATTAGATTGTTGGATTGTTTTTTTGTACATGAATTTTTTTTATAAAAAAAAATGCTTTGTTCTAATCTTCTGTCTCTATTTGCCCGAGTTTGATTCCCTCCTTCATATTGCTTTGGTTGATTGTAGTTGTTGTCTTGGCTACATTTTCTTTTCACTTATATACTATCAAAAGAAGCAATTCACTGAAAGTTATTGTGTTTTGTATGTTGTAAAATGAGTAATGTATAGTTTATAGAATATGTAGCATTGCATATTCAAGCAAAACATACTAGCATTTTTGCACCATATTCACAACATCAGGTCAGTGTTTTGGAGTGGATATATTTCTGCATGTGATTTGATGTTTTAAAACTTATTTACGCTCATTTTGATTTCTTTAAACCAAGGTCTACATGTTTAATATCTCATCTGGTTCCAGGTACTTGAAGTATTTGACTAAGAAATACCTGAAGAAACACAACGTTCGTGACTGGCTCAGAGTGATTGCCTCAAACAAAGATAGAAATGTTTATGAACTGAGGTACTTCAACATTGCCGAGAACGAGGGAGAGGAAGAAGATTAATTGTCTGATCAGCTTTTTTATTTAAGAACTTTATTTTGCTAGTGCTAGCTTCCCTTTTGGAAAGTTTTTCTTGAGATATGATATGTTGTTTACATCAGTTTCAATTTAACAGTTTTGATTATTTAAGAGTAGTGGTGCCGTTGATTTTGAATTGAATAGAGTTTACATATTATTCTGTGTTTTTGCATCTTTAATATTGCATTTTGTTCCTTCATTGTTTGGCACTTTAAGTAGGATGATCACTTAATTGCTCCCAGCCAACTACTAAGTTTTCTTATTTATGACATTTGCTTCGATTGAACTCTTTTAAGTTTGTCACAAGACTTGAAGTGCACTGTGCTTTGTGGTTAGTCTGAGTAGAAATGGGGTGAAGGAGGATGTATATGATCTGTCAATATGTTTCCAAGTTCCACTGCTTTCTTTTCATTTCTACCTTTCTCTTATGCCAAAAGTATCCTGAAATAGGAAGTCATGCATATGCCGTATGGAAGGGGCTGTGTTAAGGACCTTAGTTGTACTTACACGAGAAAGTTCAATTATGTTACTGTGTACCATTTATTAATAGGTTGAAATGCAGTGAATTAGGCAAACAATACTGCCTGTTCAGGCTCAGATTGACAAGTATTGGCTTCAGGCTGAGATTGACCAGAAATAGCTTGTCTTGATAAGAATGTGAGCTTAATTTTTATTTTATTTTTTTGTTCTTAAGTCCTAAATTCAACGGGATTTTTGAACTCGATAAACACAACTCAAATTTTATGCTGAAGAATTTTTTTCTTTTTATAATATAATTTAAAAAATTATTTAATAATATGAAAAGTTAAATCTCAAGTTTATATTATTTTTCTTTTTGTGCTTAGTTTATTAGTTTGAGTCATCACGGTGTCTATTAGGATTTTGCTAACTTTAGGGATAGTAGATCTATGATGTGGCTATCAAAAAAAAAAAAAAGATTTATGATGTTTCTAAGGGATTTATTGCACTACTAGCTTTCTGCGTACTAGAATTCGCACTAGCTGCAAATTATATGGTATTCGATCAGGGGTTTTTGACCCTTTTGCCCCTAATTAAATAATTAATAACCAATTTGTCCCTCCCCCAGAACTATCTACCATTCTGCCCTCATTTAGTCGATTATGTTGCACTTTTAATCGACTAAATGGGCTAAACTCAGAAATTATGAAACGCGAATTTTAGTCGACTAAAAACTCACCTTAATCGACTAAATTGTTTGCACTTTTAGTCGACTAAAGATCGCGAAAAACCCTATATCCAGACCTCTCTTAGGCTCATTTTCAAAATATTCGAAATCAAAACTTCTCTCTTGGTCTCTTTCTCTTGTTTGTCAGCTGGGAACCTTCCAATCACCCTTCCATTTCATCCCACCACCTCTAAGACATAGTAATTGTGAAATCATTGTCATTTTCCTTTATTTCTCAATTGTTTCTCCCAAATCCGAACCCTAACCCCTAAAATCTAATTCCTACCCCCAAAATTCGTGTGAAAGATGAGCTCAAGTCCAAACATGTATGTTACCATGATTTACTATGATGGAAAGCATTATGAAGGCCCCAACGGTGTTCAATTTGAAGGAAAAACAAAAATGTTGAAAATCAAACGGGGCACTACGTACAATGAGCTGAAGGGGAGGATTAACCAAAAATTGGGGCTACACGGCAGCCATGGCGTTCAACGGATGATCGCCAGGGTAGAGTCTACAGTTGGTAAGGATGCTATATTCTACATTGGTAATAATATATGTGACGATGAAGATGTGGATTGTGTCATAGATGCAATTGTGGACCGAAAATTTCAAAACTTTATTGAGATATATGTTGAAATAGACTGTGGTCAATCTTCATCTGCACCTGTGCATGGAAGAAGTCAAAGTCAAGAAGACAGAGTGGTCGGTTTATCTGCACCTACACCTGTCTTAAGTCAGATACCACTGAGGGAAATAGACGAGGATGAGGATGGGCATGACGAGGATATGGACAATGAAGACGATGGTGAACCCGAGAGTGTGATTCCGCTGGGTGACACCTCAGATACGGACGTAGAGGGGAATTTTGACGCTGATACTAGTTCAGGAAACTTGAGTTCCCAGGTTATGCCACCGCTCCAATATCCTCTGAACAAGACAAGCAAATGGAAGTGCACCCTTGTGTTTGGCCTTATACATCATCCAACACACGTAGTGCCTCCAGTTCACCGAAGTACCATGTCGGATAGCCCACATGATGGGAATGTCATGCTCCAACTCCCTGGAATGATTGAACGCTCGCAGAAACAAAATGTGGGTGATGACATAGTGTAGTATGCGGGACTCCACAGTAAGCAACCCCACCGTATAGGCAATGTGTTGCCCACGGACTCTCCTCTGCTCCTGCACGGCATCACCGCGTGTATATCCTGGAAGTATGGTCCCGCTGTCTGCGTCATATTCCACAGTCTGCGCAGAATCAAAGTCATACCCCAGTAACTCCAACCATACCGGAGCCGTCATGATGATGTCCACCCCGCAGACCCTAGACCTCAGCTCACCGTGATGGTAGCTGAGATTATGGTAGAAGGCCCGTACATGCAGCTCAGAATATGAATACGACAGTTCAGCCAAGGTCCTAAGATGTGATTCCTCTAACCACCTCACAATGTTAAAACCTTCTTGTTCAAAAAAGGCTGTATCAAGTGATTTGACCCCACAAATCGGTCGGTTAACAAAGTCACGGACAAAAGATTCATGAACCACCGGGTCATTCTCGAACAAGTATCCGAATGGGAGGTCCACAGCAGCGGGGTCATCCTCTTGTGGCCTTGACGAAGACGGATGGTCTTGTCGTAGCTTTTGTCGTCTCTCATTTCCAGTGCTAGACGATTTTCTACGGCCAGCCATGAGAACAACTGTACCTACAATGCAAGTGGAAACAAAAATCAATGAACAATAACAATATCAAAAAATTTAAAATTCAATATAAAAAACAAAACCTAATCCTAAAATAAAACAGAAATCAGAAACCCAATCCCTAACCCTAAAACAGAAACAGAAACCCTAACCCTCAACTAGGGGTGGCAATACAGGTATTGACCCGCGGGTTGACCCGTGACCCGACCCGCCAAATCACGTGTCGTGTCAACCCGCGGGTCAGGGCGGGTCGTGTCAGGGTTGTGTAAATGTGACCCGTTTTTTTCGTGTCGGGTCACGTGTCAACCCGCGGGTTCGCGTGTCAACCCGCACAGTGTCATTTTTTATTAAATATTTTATTATATTATTATTTTTATTCATTTATATATTGATATATATAGTCATTGTTTAGTATAGAAAAGAATAGAAGGAACTAAAAATCTCAAAAAGCAGAAGCTAATCTTTTTTTTTTTTATTGTTTTTAATTTATTTATTTTTCAAAAAATCCCACTTTTTTTTAAAATTTTAAATTTTGCGGGTCGTGTCGTGTCGACCTGCGACCCGCAACGGGTCGTGTCAGGGTTTGTGTTTTACGACCCGTTTACAAAACGGGTCGTGTCAGGGTCGTGTCAAATAGTGTACGGGTTAAAAACGTGTCGTGTCGTGTCGTGTCGGGTTGACCCGTATTGCCACCCCTACCCTCAACCATCAACCCTAACCCTAACCCTAACCCTAACCCTTACCCTTACCCTTACCCTACACCCTAAAACAGAACACAAAAACCCATTCCTAACCCTGAACACTACAACCCAAACAAAACAGCAACGTAAACCCTAACCCTAACCCTAACCCTAACATAACCCTAACCCTAAGTCTAAGGCACCACATCAACCCTAACCCTCACCCTCACAACAAACTTAGCACCCTACCCCTAACCTAAATCCGCAAAACCGCAAACATAAATCAAATGCATGAAGAAAACCAAAAAAAAAACTAAACTTAAAACCAAATGCAAGTCAGAATACGTTACCTAAATGTCGATTTCGCAAGTGTGAACCAAGGAAGCTTCAATCGCACCTTCAAGGGTTGAGATTTGGACTTGGTTGGAGAGAGGGGACGAAATGCAGCCTTTTAGTCGATTAGGGTTTGAAAATAACCCCCTTTGCGAAATGGGGGGGTTTTAAAAAACCTGATCTGCGACATTTAGTCGACTAAATAATGTGCTTAGTCGACTAAAAATGCAAACAATTTAGTCGATTAAGGTGAATTTTTAGTCGACTAAAATTCGCGTTTCATAATTTCTGAGTTTAGTCCATTTAGTCGATTAAAAGTGCAACATAATCGACTAAATGGGGGCAGGATGGTGGATAGTTCTGGGGGAGGGGCAAATTGGTTATTAATTATTTAATTAGGGGCAAAATGGTCAAAAACCCATTCGATTAGAATTTTAAAAGATTATTTTAAAGTTTGTTTAAATTCGTTGATATTCAATCAGTATTGTAAACAAAAGAAAAATAATCTTGTGGTATTAAAAAATCTAACGATTTTAATAGATTTTCTATTGGTGTGAATTTCGTGAAACTTTTTAGTGAGAAATATAAACAAGATGTTTCTCTCACAATCTCACTTTAACCTTTATGATTTCTTGAGATTTTTATATTGTAGTGTCTTCTTCTTCATTTGGCAGGTTAATCCTCTTGAAACTGAGTTCCGCTATGGGAGTTTCGTCAAAGCTCAAAAATAACAAATTTTTGAGCGATTTTCATCACAAAACAATCCAGAAATAACAAATCAACATGATTATAATACAATCCATCTAAAAAACAGCATATTTTTTAAAGCTTTTGGAAGTTTAAAAAATAATTTTTCAAGTTATGGGTCGCAATTTTTCTTGGCACAAAAATATATGATTTTTGTATTAAAAACAATATAAAACAATGGAAAAACAACAATGGAACTAAAACTTTGAAACCAATGTTTGTTTTACATCAATGAAACAAGATTAATTTAAAGAAAGATTGAAACTTTTATAATATAAACCATATATTTCGTAACAATACATTCATAAACGAAATTCTTTCACTAACCTTTTTTTTTTTCCTATCTCTCCATTTTAGGGAATAAAATTTTAGGTTATTTTTTTGAAATAGCCTTACAACCTTTTAACTTTAGGTTATTTTTAGACTTACAATTTTTTTTTTTTACTTACAATCTCTTATATTCATTTTCTTTATCATTAAATCAAAATTAAATTAAAAGCATAATCAGCTACTTATACCAACAAGCCCTAATCTAACTTAAGCACAAGTACAGCAAAAAAAAAGTGTTATTTGAAATTAATATAAGAATGTGTGTTCAGGTTAATTTATTTTTAAAAATTCATTTTTTAGTATTTCTAAAAACTAATTAGAATAAATATTTAAAAAACATAACTCTAGCCAAAGATGCAAACCATTAAAAATAATATAAACCATTAAAAGATCATCACCCAACACTTTTTTGGATTGAACTGATTCTTTATATGGTATCAGAGTTCGATCTTCGTCACCCCCACTTTCTAGTGCAATTAAAATAACTGAAAAATATTTCTGCAATTAATACATATAAGTTATCTGCATTTACTTCCAAAACGACATCATTTTGAAATTGAAATATTAGAAAATTATAATTATAAAGACTATAATAACACTGAAATAAATAAAAATTAAAAAAATATCATGATTTTCGTCTCAAAAGGATATCGTATTGAGCTTATTGCAGAAAAAGTGAACCCTTAAAATAAATACAAAGTAAACAAAAATATTAGGTTTTGAAGTATCCACACTTCAAATCTAAAAAATTTCACACAGTATCTTCACATTTTAAAATTGAATTAATTCCTTACCACGTCTTACCACGAAAAAATTTAACATGCTCTAAGTCCACCATTTATTCAATGATCCTTTTACTATAAATGGAAATTTTTCTTTCATTTTTACCTTTTATTTTATTTTTTCTCCCTTCGTCCCTTTTTTTTTCTATTTTCATGGTCCCGCTCACAAAAAAAATCTTCCCGCTAGATACGTATATATTGATGTCTCCCTTTCTTTCTCAAACCATGTGTATGTGACATAATCATTGCGCTGAATAACTTCTTAAAACTGAGATGTTTGTGCATTGCGTGTTCAAATGAGTAAATTGCATCAAGTATCTCTCTCTCTCTTAGACATTGCTTGCATTTCAAGGCTCTTCCACGTTGGCAGCATTGCCTTTCTTTATTGTCTCCCTCTTACACTTCAATTTCCAACGCACCATAGCAAATGAGCTTCCTTCCATACAGAACAAAAATGAGCCAGCAACAGCCACAGACCATAGCAGAAACCCCCACTTTCTCAGGCAAAGTTTTAGTTCCAGTGCTTTCAGCTTAGAGAACTTCCGTTTTGGACTGCACAACTCACAATCTCCATCATCCTCACGTTTCTTGTTCAAGCCTGTCTGTTTGCCTAAGAGTTGTTAACTCTGCACTTGCACGCAGAGAAAAAAATGGAAGGGCAAGTACCACTTGATTACATCATCTTGTTCATCACATTTGGTCAAGCACTTCAAATGTCTCAAGTCAAAAACCACATGGGCTCGTAGTAAAAAAAAAATATATATATATAGACTTGTCATTTCTCAACCTGTCGGAGATAAAGTTATCTCCGGCTACTAAATCATAATTGTACAAAGATAGATCAATGGTGACAAAGGAAGAGAGAGAAAAGGGGAATCATAACCATTCAAAGGTGAATCAATACATATAGAGAAATAAATAATCAAAACGACATAGTTTTGGGTGGCCGGGGATAAATTTATCTCAAGCAGCTTTAGAAATGTTTTTCCCTATATATATATATATATATATATATATATATATATGAGGCATGATATTCTTACACGAGTGTAACAGTTAGAACTCTTACACTCAACATTGACCATTGGTCCACTTGTATTCAATGGCTCACATTTCTAAAAAAATTGAGCCCTTAGATATAAGTGAAATCAGTGGACAAGATTGAGAGTGTAACTTACACTAGTACGTAAAATGATATAGAATGTTAAAAAGTTTTTGAAGAGAAAGAAAATGTTAATCTAATGGTGATTAGATAGGTAGTAAGTTGGTAGTGAAAAATTTTGATAGTGAGAATATCCCTCCTCATATATATATATATATATATATATATATATACATATATATATAAGGAGGATTATATTTACAAACTCTTACAAATTATACCACGTTCTTCTGGAAAAACACTAGGTTACACTACGTTCTCCCGGGAGTACATAGTGTAATTCGCAAAAATTTGTAAAAAAATTTTGTAAACGGATTATTTCCCTATATATATATATATAGGAATTTGCATTTGTCATTTAACATGACACAACAAACTTTCCTACACACACAACATTTTGCATTTTGTGGGGCCCACAATTTTTGAAGAAAAAAGAAAAAAAAGTAATTACGACACGCGAAACGAATCTCTATAACATCACAGAATCACTTTTCCTACAACATAACTCTTATAAAACTCATATATATATATATATATATATATATAAAGAGGAAGGTTATACTTACAACTTTTTTTTTACAACCATATCTTAACACCGTTGATTTCTGCCAATCAACGGTTATCATTTATTGAGAATTAATAATTAATTTTTTTTTTACATTTTAATTATGTCTTTATCTGTTGGTACTTTAATTAAGTAAAAATAGAATAAGATATTAATAGAGTGAATAGATACTTTAATCAAATATAAATATGTTTTTTAAAAATTAAAAATATTTAATAACTTTCTTAATTTTGTAAAAACCTTAAATGACAATAATTTTAAACAAATCGAGTAATTTACTAGTCATTTGCCCTGCTGTCTGAGATGTTGAATCAAGATCCCTGTAAAGCCATTCTCGTCATGGTTTAAGGAGATGGTTGAATTATACAGTTTTTATTTATTATCTTTTGTTATTTATTAAATTAGACTCTATTTTTTAAGGTGATTATATATTAAAATATATATAATCAACTTAAAATTTTTCTTATATTGTATTTGATTTATACTTTTATATTTTATCTAAATTGAAAGATATCTTAGCAGTATCCCTTGTTTGCAAATACCTTGTTTACCATAATTTTAAAATGATTTCGTACTGGTTATATACTTTATTATAAATATCCATCTTACAAAGACAGGTATTTGAACAGTTAACCTGATTACATGTTAACTAAATGAACATATAAATTAACAACTCAATTCTTGAAAATATTATTTACTTATAAATTATTCTCAAAATTCAATTACGTTTATATTTTAGTTCTTTAATTTATAAATTCCATATATATATATATAATAATTCTTATACTTAATTATTTACTAAAAAATACTAATACGATTTTTATAAAATTAAGGATTATGTCATCACATACATAAATTAAGGAAGTAAACTTAATTTTAGGAACTAATTTAATAATTTATTCTGACTCGCGAGCGCAGTGCAACAACACATAGCGCAATGAGGTTATTAAACTATTAAAAATAGCTAGAAGTTCATAGTTTCAATCAACATTTTCCTCTTTGTAACGGAGGAACAGAGAACAAGGTACAGTTGAAGAAATGGTTCAGCGGCAATAACAGTATTAATTTCCCAAATGCATGGCAGCTTAAGGTGCAGATAAGATGCTTAGACCCTCTCAGTTCTTAGTCTGCAGCTTCTAATCCCAAGTTTACTTTGCTGTACATTCGAATTGACCCTGCAAAATACGAACCAGATTATAACATGAAAAGCTCTGTTTCTAAATGCAACACTCTTCAGACTCGCAATTAAGTGAATTAACATGCATGCGATGATCTTCGCCTGTACTTCTCTCTTAGAATCATACCTCGAAAATTGTCAGTACAAAATTATCTTACCGAAAATTCAAATAAATTTCGTTCTGCTAAGGAGCTTACAACAGATAAGAAAGAAGATGGTAAGAAAATCATGTTGGAGGAGGGGAGCACGTGCAAAATCAGAAAACAACCTTAGGAGTTTGAAAGAGATATTGCACGTGCCCTGCTTCTCCAACAAGACCTTTCCCACCAATGACAACCATAGTGAACCAAGCTGACATTGCTTCAATTGAGATTAGCACGAGAAGCTCCAGCATTTATATACCGATTGTCAAGAAGCTATGATCAGTGAATGAGAATTTAAGAGATTGAGTCTTGGAGTGGGCATTCTTTAAAGACCCATATGAGCTAAAGAAGCAATCATGACTTCCCCGGCCAACATTGCGTATTGTTTGGGATAATAACGTTGGAGGGATGACCCTCTCGTTCTTTGATTATGGCTCTTGCCCCAAGAAATTTGAAGTCCGTGAAATACGTAGACCAATATAATAATTTGATCATGGACGGTGTGATGCACGTTCTTGGTCAGAAGATATTGGAACTCATAACAGTCATGGTATTCTAGATTTGATCTTGAATTTGACACAGCACTAGTGAATCTTATTCTTACCCGCTCATCAACGTTTGCACTCATTATCGTTACGTATGTATGGGTCAGTTTTGTTGGACATTTTTTGCTACCCAAAGTAACCCCTCTTCTTAAAGAGGTAACAACCAACGAAAAAAAAAAATACAATATTTTGAGGAAATGGTACCGATGGATTAGCTCGAGGCATTGTATGCTCTCCCAAAAGATGTAATCCCGGGATGACATTACTGTTCATCAGCAAACATGTTTATTTTCCAAATTTCTTACGCTAAGCAAGGAAAGGAACTTCTTAATTTGACATGGCATGTCAAAAGTTAAAGAAACCGTGGTTAAAGAATTGACGGAACAGTGATTCGAGGATGTTGAGATGTATAGTCCCGCATTGATTGTGTGAGCAACTAATGTGGCGTTTATAAGGGTCTTGGACACTCCCACCCTTTGAGCTAACTTTTGGGGTGATATATCACAAGGTTCTTTCGGTCCTCACGGCCCCCCACTTTCAAGTGGAATTAAAATAAAAGGTACAAAAAGCTAGTTTATAGTTCAAAGGACTCTTGCGTGAGGGGTTGGGCGGGCTCTTGCGTGAAGGGTTGGGCTTGTGCATAATCCATGCTTCAAGCCCAATAGACTCACGTGTGAGGAGGCATGTTGAGACAACTAATGTGGTCTTTATAAGGCATTGAACACACTCACTCTTTGAACTAACCTTTGAGCATGTTGAGACAATTAATGTGGTCTTTATAAGACATTGAACACACTCACTCTTTGAACTAACCTTTGGAGTGATAACAAAAAGGTGCGGTCCATATACGAACATAGGGGGAATGAGTTTCTCCTCTCCCCTCCTCCACTACTAACATAGGAAAATATGGAATTTGAATGAAAATAATCATAAAAAAGTGGGTAAAATAAGAAAATTTAATTATATTATTTTTAAAAAATATTAATAAAAGAAACAATATATTTACATACATGATGAGGTTTATAGGCCGATAGCAAATCGGCGTATTAGGCTGCGTGTTGACGCTATAATTTGATTTTGACGAGGAACGAGAGGAAAGAGGGACAGGAAGACTCCTGTGGAGGCTAATTGATTCTTTTGCCTTTGCTTTTTTTTTTTTTTTTAATTATCACTTAATTTGCCCTTATTAACATCATGTTAAAGAAGATAAGTTATCTTATATTGCAGAGATAAATTTATAAGCTCTACCATTTGAAAAAATAAAAATAAAAATAAAATAAAAATATATGGCACAATTATCGAAAAGTGTATGAGAGAAAAAATTTATCTCATGTAATATGAGAATAATTTTTTCCATTCAAAAATTATATATCAATTTGCCTCTTTTTTATCATATTGATAGTCATTTGGGTTAGTTACTCGAGTAAATAAGGGCAATGGTCAATGAGCAACTCAACAGCTCAAATTTGGATTCATAAATATTTTTTAGTCAAATAAAATTCTTATGTCTTGTACATGTATTAATAGACTTGAGATAGCTCTTTGCAAGTTCAAAATGATTAAGGACAGTCCTATTTAATTCTTTAAACCCTAAAATGATACAAACTTCGGAATGACATAACTTTTGAATTAGTTGTTCGAATTGAGTATTCTTTTTTTATTTCATATAATTTTTCGAGATCCACACGATGACAAATATCCAAAGGGAATTTGGTCAAAAAAAAAATTCCAAAAAAATGTTTCATTCATGGGTTCTAGGGATGACAAAGTGTAATCAGGCATAAATATTTAAAAACAATGTCGCATGGATATAAATATGTACACATAAAATTTAGTTTAGTAAATTTAGTTTAAGGTATAAAGAGTTTGAATGAAGATTGTTCTCAATTACTTTGGACACTTGAATCCATATATAAAAGTCCGAATATGTGAGGATTGCCCTAAATTATTTTGACATCTTGAATTGAACGAGGATTGTCCTCAATTGTAAAAAACTCACAAACACTTATGTTGGATTTTGCTCTTTCACTAAAGTCTAATTGAGCCTAATGTGTAAAAAGAGTTCATCCAACTTAGGGCTAGGGTTTATTGAAACTCATATATATTCTACACTTATAGTCATCAGTCTCTCTAGGTCTTCACTTTGTGGTAGCAGAAGCTGAGGTAAAATTATCTCTCTGAAAGTGAGAGAGTGCTGACACACTACCCCTTCCCGCTTGAGAGATAGTCTGAATGTCTGCCTCCAACCAGCTATAAGGAGATTATTCATGCTGTGACACATATGAAATCAATTCGTGAAAGAATTCCACACACAAGGAGGTTGCTCATAAATATGCTCTTAAAAAAGTAGACGATGATGATTCGATAAACATACAAATGTATTAGGTCCTAAATCACTTCCGTATAAATGCAATTGCTCCTAAAATTTATCCCATGCCCATTTATATATTTGCAAAATATTAGAACTTGTTTTGAATAAAAAATATTCGTGGATCCAAATTTGAGTAGTCCACTTGCTTGATTTACACGAGTAACTCGTGGTCAACATAGTCAAATAGAGGTAAGATAGATATATATTTTCGATAAAAAAATTATAATTAATATATAGTTTCAAAATAGGGGCAGAGTGGTAAAAAAATTAAATACAACGGCATAATGATCAAACAACCCCCAAAAAAGTTTATGTCTGGATTTAGGGCAAAATACAGAGTTCCAAGGCTGATGTAATACCCTAACTTGCACATGTCTCGTTTACTAAGTTTGATTCCATAATTCTCATAGTAATTTTCGAGAAATTAGTGCATGTTCAAAGGGATTGTGTTCCCTTATTTATTTATGACCAGATACTTCAATTTTAATTAGCAAAGGACCAACCATTAACTTAGTATTTTATTTATTTTCTAAAGAATATATAATTAATATTAAAATTTATTATTAGTTAAGGTTAAAATTGACAATATAAATAAAATAAAAACAGTTTTATGTATTACTTTAAGATATTTAATAGAATAAATAAGAATCATGTTGTAGGTAAAAGATGGGTGTCATGCAATCACTACAGACAAAGTAAAGTTAATGAACACAATACTTCTTCAACTTTTTTTATTATTATTTTTCTTGTCGTTATTTTTGAAGAAAAAAAAATTAATCATATTAAATGACAAAACCAAAGCACATATTTAATATTTTTATATAATTTTATGCGCACGAGCCATTTTATTTAGTATTCAGCATAAAATGAATGTTGCCTTAAGTCACGGGTACACGGAGGGAGGGACGAGTATGGGCGGTCACCCCTCCTTAAACTTTAAATTTTTATTATTTTTAAAATAATATTTTTTAATAATAATAGGTTATTAGTATTAATTGTTAGTCTCTTTCTAAAAAATATTTATAGCACTTAATGTCTCTTATTAATCTTAATAATATTTAAAAGTTTAAAATTTTATTTTCGCCCTCTAATATAAAAAATTCTGGATGTACCACTGCCTTGAGTCTTGACCATGCTTCTTTACCCAAGATTTATTAGCAAGTAGTTTTATTATCATCTATTGCAGTACCATATTATTGAATTTTTTTATTAAATATGATTATATAAAAATAAAAGGACTGAAGATAACTTTTAGTCTTATTTTCTTAACTGATGTGTTAATAACTATATAAGTTTTCTATGCATAATCTATAGATGTAAAAACTGATATAAAATGTAAGACCTTACTTATTATTGCAAGAGTGATTCATAAATTGATTTTTAAAATATTACGTGTTATCACACTAATTTTTAAAAATTCTTTTTTATTAAACACTATTTTTAAAAGTCTAAAATATCATCACATTGTCTTTATAATGATATAACAATACAAATTTAATATTTATTTTCTGTTTTTAAAAAATTAACAATAATTTTTTTTTAAATATTAATATAATTTCATATTAATAATTATAAATTAATTTGATTTTTTTAACGACAAATGTTGCGTAGTAGCAAATGTTTTGGAGCTTGGGTGAAACGCGTGCTGTACTGCAATATACAAACTGTGGTAAAATGGTTGGTAATTCGATTTTGATTTTCAAGCTCACAAGTCCAAGAGAGTATTTTTTATGCTCTGCGACCACCGAGTTTTAAGTGGTCCCCTTGAATAAATGGAATACTAAAAATGGGAAAAACAAAAATAGTATGAATAAATCCGGAAAGAAAATTTTGATATTATGGGAGGGAAACAGAAAAAATATTTTCCAAGCTGAAATAAAAATAAAAATTATTTAGCCCACGCCATCTTCTAAGGAATTGGGTTAGTGAAATCAAAAGATAAGGTGAAGATCCATTGTAGAATCAAGATCCGGATTTGGGCCAAGCCGCTTGTATCTTATTCGATCCACTCATATTATATTCTTACGCATATCTATTTTAGTGGCTTAAGGGCCCGTTTGGATGGGCTTTTAAAAAAAGATACTTTTTATGAGTTGCTTTTTTTAAAAGAACTTTTTTTAAAAGTCAATGTTATTTTATGTTTGGATGCAATATTAGAAAAGTACTTTTAAGTAAAAATATTATTTGGATGTTAAAATAAAAAAGCACTTCTTAAATTAAAATTACTATTGTGCCCTTTTTTCTCCATTCCTCTTGTGCATTCTGATGTGGGAAGCTTCCCAAGCTAAAATCTCATATTCTCAAATCTTCTTTCTTTTCATCTCAGATTCTCAAATGTTTTTAAAATACTTCTATTTAATTTATTTATTTTCAGAAGATGATGTGATTTTGTTGAGAGTTTTTCGTCGGTGTTCAAATAGAGGAGCAACAATTGGGGGTTTCAAGGTCGTCTCGCTCATGAAGAACAAGGACGACGAGGTCGCAATGTTTCTGTGAGGAACCGCGAGAAGGAGCGTAAGGATCTTCTGCTGCACGCTTTCAAGGAAGAGTTCAATGTTAGATATGAACAAGCAAAAGTACCTTGTTTCGTTTTCAAGGTTGCGGGATGTGGTTTGATTAATTTAGCATGATTCTGTGTTGTAGTTTTAGGTTGATGAAGTAAAAAACTGTAAAAAGTGGTTGTGTTGTTTGTACAGTGTGCCATTGTTGTTGGGTTTATGTTTGTCACCATGGGAAACAAAGGAGAAGCGAACGAAGACGTCAAAGGAACAGGGAAGAGAAAATTGCTTTTGGCTTCTCCTTCTTTAAGAAGTTAGAAATTGTAGCTTTTCAAAAAAGTAAAATTTTAACTTTTTGACTAGCTTTTGCTTTTTTTAAAAGCTGCTATCCAAACATTAAAAAAAAGTTAAAAAGCACTTTTTTCTTAAAAAAAAGCAGCTTTTAGGGATAGAAAAGCCAATCCAAACATGCACTAAATCCTCAAGCTTTTTGGGATAAGGAATAATGTTTGTACATTCTTCATGCTTATAGCCATTCTGTAGCTGCTATCTACGAGAAGATTATCAGCAAAAGCAACCTTTCAAAATTGGGAGATTCAAAACTAGAGAAGGACATTCCACACGTTTATGCTATAAAAGGTATACCCTGATGAACGACGATAATTTGTTCATATCTCAAACTATAATGGTCCTACACACTTTCGCCAATCCAATTATTCCTATAATTACTTGCATGCGGGGGGTCATCTAATAATGCTCTCATAACTCGCATTATGAATGAGTTTACATATATTTATATATATAAATTGGATTTGTAAAAGTTGTGGTAAATATATAATGGTAATCTTCTATAATTAGTAAACATATAACCTAAAAATGAACACATAAGGTCCAGGATTTTCTGAGTTAAATTGCCTGACTAGAAGACCCATTAGCTATAGGTGTTACGTCAATTGTTCGGAAAAGTTAATAAATAAAAATGAGAACCCTTTAGACTTAGTTGTTATAACTTATGAGTTGAAAGTCTTGGATAAAGCACCATTTTATTACTTTTGAACAAAAAAAAATTATTCAATTAAGATTGATGGGATAAGTTTTATTAAAGTAATACAGTCAAATACATTAATGGTATTGACGGAACTAGTCGCCAATGATACTAACGAGACTCGTGTCACCGTCAGTACTACGTAGGCAGTTCTATTACTGTAAAACTTCGGAATGTTATAACTTTTGACTCGGGTATTCAAATTAGATGATTTTTTTTTATTTCACATAATTTTTTGAAATTTATGCAATGACACCTCATTTAACATATTTTATCTCCCACAAACATAGTTTGAATTTGCACCAATAATTCCTCGATTACAAGATCATTTAAATCCATAAGATCCTAAGTTCTTTCCGAATCAACACCATGAGATGCCGTATATGTCATCTTCTGAATTTAAACGCTCTTGATTGTGGTACCATTGTTACAAATTCGAATTATATTTATGGAAGATAAAACATGTCAAATGAGGTGTCATTGTATAGATTTAGATACCCAAATCAAAAATTATAGTATTCTGAAGTTTTACAATAACAGAACTGTCTACGAAGCATTGACATGGCATAAATTCCATCAGTATCATTGACAGAACTAATCTAATTAATTTCCAATGACATGTTTAATTGTATTAATTTGAAAAAACTTATGCATGTACAATTCTTTTACCCAAAAGAACCGTGAAAGTCTTTGATTTTAAAAGCAAACGTGAGTTTGCTAGTGGGCTCTTTCCCTACTGGTAAGCGTCACTGTCTACTGTCAATTCCTAAGAACAATTAGGGAGAAGGGATAAAGACGGAAATATTTAAAAAAAATGAAAACAAAGAAAAGAGAGCATTGAATCAGTTGCTTATACTTGACGTAAAGTATTATATACCCTAGCAAAACAAAGACGGACTTCCAGTGAAAAAGACTCGTCTTAGATACTTATGGAGTTGTTCTTGCTGAAAGAATTATTTTATGCGGAAGAAGTAGTTATGTGCATCTGCTCATTTCATGATTTAAAAGTTGGAGAATATATATTATATCAGATATTTCATGCAACATACAAAAAAAATAACTAAGATTTATTAAAGAAATATAAATAAATTTTATCAACTTTTTATATGTTTTATAAGATAATTTATCTCATGTACAGTGATAAATATTTCTCTTAAAAGAATCAAATGATTAGGTGGAATGGTTCTAACCTAAGGTTTGGTAAATATCGCCTGTTATCAAAAAAAAAAAAAAAATATCGCCTATGAAGTCTTGACTGCAGTCAATTATTGCATATCTGATTTTCTTCTCCAGAAATTCGTATTTAAATTTCTGAAAGTGATGAGAATATATTAAAAAGATAGGCACTTTGGAATTTTGATGGCTCTTCATAAATTGAATCAAGGCATCGGATCAGGCTTAATACGGATGTTAGTTAACAACTATAACCTTTTAAAAAATTCAATTCATTTAAAATTTATTCTCATGAGCTGAATTCCAGTTATTTGTTCTTTAATGAATATACTAGCCTGGTTATTTGTTGAAAGTTTCCCATATAGTTAAAAATAATGTTTCTACTTTTTATAATTATTCAAGTAATTATTAAATAATTTAAAAAAAGTCTATTTTAATCTCTCATTCTTATTAAAATTTGAATCAATCTAAAATATTTTAGCGATTCCATTCCTAAATTATCAATTTTTATTTTTAATTAGGTCTTTTATGGAAAATTTGAAATAATTTTTCATCGCTAAAAGACAACGCATATAAAATTTGAAACAATTAAAATGTTATGTTACAAAAAAATTGAATGTGTGGGGAACTCAATTAAACATGATACGAAAATAAATTTGTCTAATTTAAATTCAACGACAACTGTCTACCAAAAAATAAATACAAAATTCAACCACAACCTATACAGCCGCCTTAACTTTGCGGTCCCAGAAAAATAGTAAACGCCTAAAGTGAAAATAATAAGTGCCTTTATTATTCACATTCAATCATTGATGATAAAGCTTAGTGCTTATATGTTTATGAACTCTTCCCGCATAAACCCTTCCCAAAATTTAAGGTGGTTTTATCTAGATTATTCAAAAAAATTATAATATAATTATTAGGTGAATATTAAGTATCCTTTGAAGCTAATATTTGTAATATATCTTACTTAGTATATTATATTTCACATTCACCAAGTAGGATATGTAGCTAAATATTGACCATTAATTATAAGAGAGTACCTACAAAAATTTATATCTTGAGTAATGATACTTACACAAAGTTTCATTTAAACTTTTCCTACGCTCTCCCATCTAATCTATTCGACAATACCCATCTAGTGTTAATTTTTAAATTATTTTTTATCTGGTATTTCTTTTGGGTATAGCATATCTCAATTTTTAATAATCCCCGCATTACTGAAGTCATGTAGGAATAAATTATTAAATAGTAAACATTTATTAAATATTGTAAATTGAAGAATGTTAACAACACATTCTTTAATATATATTTTTTAGATAATGAATCCTCTGTAATTGATAAAAAATAAAAAAATAGGTCAAAATTTAAAACAAATTAAGATTAAATATAAATAAAATAAAATAAAATATGGATTGACACAAATTTAACATGACACGACATAAATTTTTTGCGTGATCATTTTTTTCATCACAAATTTTTTTATGAGTCAACCATTTACGAATTTTAATATCATATCATGGATGGATCCGTATGTCATAAACTGTATTACACATTTACACCCTTAAAACTGTCCTTATATTTTATTTTAAGCAAACACTAAGCGGTACTTTATGTCGGATTGTATGCCCATCCATGCACCTCTGTCTTACTCTCAAAATAAATCGAGCACTATACTATTTTTATTTTTCATACACATTCCTATCTTATCTCTGACGATGTGAAGCTCTCTAGCGTCATTAAACATCCTCTCCCCTAGAGGTTGCATGATCAGTTAGTGCTATTTATTACACTCCAAATCGTCAAATTATAATTAAGCTTTGCAAGCATAATTGGGATGCATAAAAATTAAACTAAATTAAATTGAGTGTATCGCATGTGCATTAGGTTATTTATTATTTATTAAAAAATAATGACAATGAATGAATATTATCTTTAATACGGGTAAAATAAAACTGAATGTTAGCAGTTCTTAAGTTTATTTTAATTTTAAAAGTTTTTAAATATTAAAATATAGGTTAATTTTTTTTTTTATTTATTGTTTAATTTAAGTCTGTTGCGATATCAATTTTCGTATTTTGAGGCTCGGTAAGAGATCAGGTTATCATAAGGTCAACTTGTGTAAATACAAGGAAAGTGAAGGACTTATCTTATTCATTTGGAAAAAAAGTTGAACGTATCCTCGAAGGATCGAAGTCATCGAACTAATCCATTTGGGAAAGAAAATGACTTGTCACGTGACACACAAGTAATATCACGTGTCATCCTTAACCATTTTAGACATTAGAATCCTCGACAGGTGTGGGCCCATGCGCTGGCCGATCCTTATCTCATCGTGAACGCTGATCCAAGTGGCCACTACACAGGCTACAACTTTGATCGCAACGCACGGTCTTGATCTCTCTTGACCCCAGTGAGTTGTTCGACCTTTAACGCCTGGCCTCCGTTAAATATGGCCTCCATGGGGGGTGATAATATCTCTTCCTCTGATACCTGGTCATTGGGATCGCCGATACGCCGGATCTGCTAAAATACGCTTGATCCTTATGGGCCTTCTCGACCAGTTGTGGGATGACACCGTTGCCGGTCCTCAGCCGGAGAACGGCCTCGGCAAGCTCCGAAAGCACCACACCTTCACTTTCCGTCCTGGCTCCGGCAAGGGTACGGCGCTGTACTCTGCCACGTTAATTACTCCCAACATAATTTACCGGCGATATTTATGCGAATAACAAAAACAACAACTATTATCATCAATCATGAACTGAATTATTATTACTATTATTATAATCTAACCACTCATATTGATTGACCTTCAAATCGGAGATCGATTTGTGTTTCGGGTTATATGCATCTTATCAGATCTGAAGCCCTAAACACACTTTAGAAGCTTGAAGGTTCAAATGATCTAAAGCATATGATCTATAGAACTATAGAACAACACCTAACCACTTTACTGTAGGGGTTGTTGCATCTGAAAAGCTCAAAAATGTTTTTCTCTATTCTTTTTTTGTAAGAAAATAAAATATGCTAACGTTCAGGCATATTTATTGATCAGAATCGGAGGCCGGCAGCGTGAGATCGTACGGTGATGAATCATCCGAGGAAGCTATGAGAGTAACCCGTAGTATTATGATCGTGAAACCGCCCGGGTACCAGAGTGGATCGCCTCCGGTATCTCCCGCCGGTTCCACTCCTCCGGTGTCTCCGTTTTCTGGTAAGGTGGTTATTTCTTTTTTTTACTCCGTTCAATGACAGTAAAAATGTCTAGTTACAAAGTTCAGTAACGTAAACGGTGCTCCAGAATTTCGGGTAGGGGAGTTTTTGTCGTTTTGTGGCATGGTCTACCTTTCAAATTTTTAGTGGACCATAATGTGCCAGTGTTTGGTGGGGGTTGTTATGATATTTGAATGTGAAAATGACGTGGACAACTTTATGTGGTTATCCACACACTCACAAATGGCAATTATTTGACATTTTTATGTACATTTACATATATTTGTTGGGTTCTACTCAAGTAACTCAACCCAAGTGTCAAGTAGCCAACTAGGGTTACTTGGTTATATTGTATTGTATATAAAATATAATAATTCGATGAACGGCTTGGTTTTGAAAATTTATCTTCTCATTTAATAACAATGACAGCCTTTCACCCCCTAAAAAAGAAGAAGAACGATATTTAAAAATTGACCTTGTGTAACAATAGAATGATCATATGTTGCCAATTGAAACATAGTATCGATCTGGTCAATTCCTGACAGTACCTTGTTTAGGACCACTTGCTTTTCACTGAGCTGAGTTCATTTATGAGAAAATTGTATTCTGCAAAGTGCAAGTGAACATTTAGGGGATTCAAATTCGTAGGAGGGATGATGATTTGTTTTTGTTTTTTTTAATCAATTAGCAATAATAACTGCAATAAATTGTATTGATGTGATGTGTGTATATATGTATCTTTCAGGAGCTAGAGAGTCCTATCGGTTTCGAAGAAAGTCGTCATCAGATGCGTACGAGAAGAGAGGCCAGAACAGATCAAACTCTTCTTCTCCTTTTGATGTGTGAGAAATGAGCCACATTTTCTGGTCTCCGGAAGCTGAGGATATTAGCTTTTGGTCTTTGCTGTATTCATTTTTGTTTTGTTTTCGTACGCATGTATGAATGTATGTATGTATGGGTTGAGTTGAGGATGTGCCTCAGTTCAGGTAAGGTAGCTGTTGGGTTTAGCTTCTTTTAAGTCTTAATTAGGCGAGCTGCGTGACGGTTGGTATGTTGTATGTAAGAAAGTACAAGGTAGTAGAGTAGCCGTGTATCTTAATCTTATTATGTATGTATATAGAGAGCCTTTCCTGCTTTTGTAAGTGATGTTCATGTCTCCCTGTAAGTTTTCGCTTGCTGAATAACAACCTACTACTTGGTCATTTCTGGTACTTTGAATGTCATGTTTTATACTCGAGCGATTTTAATGAGAGGATTGGGGTCTGAGGACTCATTGCGTATGATCCGATATAGAAACTAATTTTGTCTTCAGAAAAAGACACTTGATAATGGGACAGCCAGCCTGTCCAAAATCACTGAATATGCTATTATAATTTAATTATTTTTATTTAAACCAATGAACAAATTGGGCCTAGAGAAGTTAAATAAAAAAATACACTCTTTTCTATTAAGAAAATGATCCGCTTTTAATGATAAACTTGATCTTTTTATCAAGACCTGCAAACAAGCAGACTTAATCTTCATGACTGCAATATGGAATGCCGAATAATGAAGGATCAGATTAATAATTCATAGAATTTATTTATTTTTGGTATGCAGAGTGAGAAACATTGATTTAATGTAACTATGAATATTCTATCATGGATGCGTTGAAATCTAAGCAAGAATTTGTTGTGTTGGAGTGGAAGCGGGAGACAATCACTCAGTCTCCATTGGAGCTACAAAACTACACCACAGTCAACATCTCGCTGACCATTCTCCCCAGTTTTAATGCAACAAATTGACCTGTTCCTTTCATGCTCGACTTTGTGCTCCCAACTTACTCTTACTGATGCTGATATCTAATCATTCGTCCTATTTAATTTGAGTGCAGACCCGGTCACAGAAACAAGAAGATGGAATAGGATTCCTACTTTTGCTACTCTTCTATTATCTCCTTTTCCCTTACTCCTACGGTTCTTTTAACGGTTTTTATGCATTTTTAACTTCCATTCCATTGATTAGCTTATCTCACACGTTATCTGTGCTTGTCCTTCTATCCATCATTATCTGATTCTGATAACGTGTTAAGCTTAATAGAAAAAAAAAATGAAAAGGGTTTTAACATGAATTCCAGCCTAACCAGAACTGCTGTCACAAACTTGCTGATGCTTCAAAATTTAGCACCCGCGTACTTATCCAACTTGAAACCCAATTTTATTTTTTATATTTTATTTTTTTGACGTAAACTTATTCACCCTGTTTTAACATTATTTCTGCTATACAGACATGCATTTGCCTACATTGCGTGGTTTTCTCTGTTTCTTCTTTCTCGCTCTTTCTCTCACGCAACATACATGTACAAATGCAGTTTACAAATGTCTTTTCCACTTAGCCCACATCGTCGGTATCCTTGTTTCATAATAGTTTTCACATTCTTTTTGTTTCAACTCAGAAGCTAAAATGGGCTTATTTGTGGTTACATCATGCATATGATGCTGCAAATGTAATTCTGTTTGAATAATACTATTGTCCGGAAATCCTGATTACCATTAGCTGGCCTTGAACAATTTATTTATTTTTGGGAATAGGGAAAATCCTCATACATTTGGATAGGTTGCAGACGTGCGTAATGACTATATTGTTATTTGGCTAGTAGATAGTGATATTGCACATGTTACATGTTATATATCCAGCATTATGCATTTTATTATTTTGTTGCATTTATTATACCTGTAAATGAACTTGGAACGAGTGATCATTCGAGAAACCCAATTTGTTGAGATTTGTTAAAATCTCATCCCTTTTGGGGAACATTTTTCAGGTACTGAAATTGTTGATGTTGATGCATCTAGTGGCAAGAGGCCGACATTGAAATTATAGCGTGACATAAGACTTGCATTGTTATCATTTGAGATTTATATATATCTGTATGGGATATGACTGTCGTTTGGATATATTAGGTGATGTTTATATTTGACGTGAGAATAGTAGTTGTCTATGCCAGTATATATCCTTTGAGTTTGTTTACTCTTGTTGGAAGAACTGTATAAGCTTATGTCTTAGGAATAAGTGTATCACTTTAGACATTGATGTTGTGGGGTATGAACTATGTTTTATGGAATTCATACTTAAAGTCTTGAAATGGTGTAGGTTATGTATGATGTATAAATGAAAGTTCATTAAGGTTGCATGGAATCTATGTAGAATATGGATATGTATAGATAGGTTATCTAGAAAGTACATATTAAAATTTATAAGGAGTTAATCATGAAAAGAATTGGTAAAGATGTGTGAAATTAAATGACTTAGTTAAATGATTTCTAACTGTTACAAGCTAAGTCAAGTATGAACATAATTTTGGTAATTGGACATCAGGTAAAAAAATGGACTAGGACGTGACGCCTAGAAATATACTAAGTGGATGACTTAAAACGATTAGTGGCTAAAGGACTGGTCACCGAATGAATATTAGATTTAATTAGGTGAATGATAATGTATAATGATAAATAAAAAAAATGTATTCATCTTTCGTGATATTGATTATAAATTAATATTATTAGCTTCCGCATTTTTTTGATTAATTAATTGCGTTTAATACCATAAAGTAAGATAACACATCGGGAGCTCACAAGGTGTTACATTTTAAGGTATAAGAGCACTTTCTAAGGAAAAAGCTTGTATGATAGATTGAGGGAAGTTTCTTGCTTAGTGATTCATAATGTTTAACATGATATTGCATTGCTAGATACTGAGTATAAGTCTGGCTGACTCATTCTTTAGTATGGTGATTGAAAATCATGATAAACACCGAGATACACTCGGACGGCTTCCGCGAATAAGAAATATAATATGCAAATGAACAACATAAGAAGTTAAAATATATCCAAGTTAGGAAGGAAGATAGTCATTCTAAAGTAGTAGAGTGAGATTTTAATTAGGAAAGTTAGGTGTGACTTTCGTGATTTAGCTAGAACAAAATAAGAAGATTGGAGAATAAGTGAGGGACTCTAGACCAAAATCTTGTATGATTGTATGTCAAGTAATGATATAGGATATTTTATTGACTAAGTAAAAATGTAGGTTGACATGCTTAAATTGAGTCTCATAAATATGTTTGTGTTTGAATAGTAATTTTTCAATGATTTGCTTTGGTGTATGTAACTTCGTTGAAATGTGATATAGTACATCATATATGTGTTTGCTTGTGTATTACACAAGACGAATTTCCTTGTATAATGTGTACTTTGTGTGTTTTATGCTCAGTAGAATTGTGATTGATTGGTTGAAAATGTATCGTAGAAAGGCACTTTATGAATGATATATGTATGTAGATATCTATATACATGTACGTAAAAGTGCATGTAGCCATCAGTTAAATAGTTGAGACATGCTTATTGAAATGATGAAACAATTAGATAATTGTACGTTTTAGAGTAAAGCAAGGTGTACTAAAATTGTTAGAATTGATATGAGCATTCTTGTGACGGTCGATGACCTGAGGAATGTCATTATTAAGATGGAAAAAATATGTGTCATTTTAAATGACACACCTTATATCCTTTCACTCTCACAAAGAAGTGGGACCCACATCTTTAAAAAAATTTCCACTCTTCTCTCTCCTATGATTTATCTATTTCTCTCACTTAAAATGACATAATTTTATGTCCTTTAAAATGATACACACTTTCCCCTATTAAGATAGTTTGAGCATTCCTGTAATGGCCGAGGGCCTGGGAAATAGCTAAGTCGAGATTGTTGCACTTTGCATTGATATAAACATATATAGTGTATCATATATGATATATTGGAAAAAAAATGTGTCATGTATTATTAAATGTTTTAACGATCTACTTGTGTGAGTAGTCAGGGGAAAACCTGAATTGATTGAACAGGTTTATTGACCATAAGGATACTGTGTGGTCTGTCCATTAGAGGGAGATATCCTAAGAGTGGTGACTCTTGGAAGCTCGTGTGTTGACCCTCCTTTGAAGAAAAAAATTTCTTCAAGTATAACCATGGAGGTGTCGGAGGATCGAAAATAAGAAACTATAACCCCGCTTACTTGATAACAAGTTAAGATGAAGAGTAACCAAGGGAGATTGATGAGAGTGAACTTCCGTTTGCCAAATGAGGCACATGTGGAAAAACAAAATTCCTATAGGCGCGTATTGGTAAGAACTAGAGTGTCGGTAACTGTGGCAAGTCAGACCACAATATTCGTGAGTGTGCAACAATTATAGAATAAGCTTCATGTATATCTGCGACTGCAAGCCTTATGATGAGAGTCAAGTGTACACCTTAGAGCCCATTGAATTAAAGAGAAAACTCTCAAGTTGGTCAGAGATACTAGTGTTGACTCTAAGGAAATTTCAAGGAAAGATAATAGTTAAGTGAAAGTTCCAGCAATGGAGATAAGCGGGTAGTATCTAGGACTGTACTATGGGAAATCTTGCGTGTGCAGCGTCATGTGCACATGCTTATAATTACACGGGTTGAGTGATTTCCATGACGCTAGGTTAATGTGTAAAATGTCGAACTATTGCATGTATAAATGTATATACTTGCACCTGAACGCCTGAGAAGGTGCTAAACATGTAATATATGTTAATGACTGTGATAACTTATTAATGTTAATCCAACTTTCATTTGATTGCTAATTTTGCAGGTGTTACATAAATTAAGGTATGCTAGTATTTGAAATTATTTCATCCTTACTTAACTTAATTTTGCAGGTGATACGTGAACTAAGGTATGTTAATACGTGGATTGATATTTTGATTAACATGTATCGAATGAAATGGATATGAACGTGATCTTATACTGTGAAAATATTTATAATTTATATTTTGTTTTTGTTTAATGACTTACTAATGTTGTAAGTTAAGATACAGTCAGAGTCATGGAATAGGACCTAAACTCGTATATGTTTTTGTATGAAAGAGAGTCTCTGGGTCATGTCATCTCTACTAGTGGAGTGACTGTTAATCCTAGTAAAATAAAGACAATCATGGATTGTAACAACCTAAGAATGTCATAGAAATGAGGAGTTCTCGATTTGTTTACCAAGAAGGGTATTTTATTTTGTGAACACATGTGTAGTATCATATATGTCAGGCGGGTCCAGGGAGAGCCTGTGGCGGAAAACATCACCAATGGGCTAAACAAGACCACCATATCAAGTGGGTACGACACCATGTCACAACTCAAAACCTTAAGACATTGGGTTCACGAGTCCTCCTACTTGTATACACTTTACTTAGCCCATTACCAACCAATGTCAGACTCATCACACTTGAATATTCAAATAGTTGCTTATCTTTCTTCCCACGTACAAATGAATATGCTGTATGTTTTTCCCTTCTAATTCAATTTTTTATGAGTGAGGATATTCTAACTACTAAAAATTGTTACTACTAACTTACTACCATCATATCACAATTGGATCAAAGAGAGAGAATGTTTAAAAAAAATTTGAAGAGAAAGAAAATGTTAATCTAATGGTGATTAGATAGGTAGTAAGTTGGTAGTGGAAAATTTTGATAGTGAGAATATCCCTCCTCATTTTTTATTATGTTGTATCTATGTTGCATTATTTGTTATGTAGTAGTTTATTTTGGTTCATTAAATCATGTGTTTCTTGTATGTACATAGAATCTGAGTTCATCTGTTGAAAGTTTTGGTTCCAAACTTTTGTAAGATGAAACGTGTAACAAAGCCATGGCTAATTATATCAGAGTCTCCAACTCACCACATAAGTTTGTTACGTTGCTAATTATTCTAAAGGAAAATCCGATTCACCATATAAGTAAACTAAGTAGTAAGAAGTCAGACTCGATGCGATTCAGAGATTAACTTTTTTCATCTTCAAGCCATGGCCAATGAACAGGTCATGGAAACAAACTTACGACTTTTTTTCTGTAACAAACTTATCTGGTCACTCTGACTTTCCTGTTAAAAAAATTCAGATATGACGACATGGAAACAAATTTTTTGAGTCCTTAATGTGCTCGTAAATAAATGGAGGTGGCCTGGAGTTTCCATAAATTAGTTATTTAGTTACATTTATCGCTTTTAGCATTCTTTTGAGAGGAGGTTGCGCTGGACTTTACAGAATTAGTTGTTGTCAATAATTAATTGGAAAAAGTATTTATCCATCTAAATGATATAATTTGTGTCATTTCACATTCATAAAAAATATGACTCACCTTTATTTTTTTTGTCCGCTCTCTTTTTCTTATGATCTATTTATTTCTTTCACTTAAGATGATCAATTTTACATCTTTTAGAATGATACACATTTTTTATAGAATGTTGTTTAAGGTTTTACATTGCCTACCCCTGGAATTTTGAAAGGTATAGTTAAGTTATATATTTGTTTTTAATACGACAAGATGAAAATTTGAACGTGTCTCATGAAAGCTTGACAGAATCCTTTTTTGACTTACTCGAACCCCAAGATAAAGGACTTCGTATACGGCAGGGCAGCTGAATGGGTCTCCAATAGTGCGGATCTTTGTCTTGCTGCATATTTTCGTGTGAAACCATCCAACGATGTACATCGTGCCTCAGAAGAAACATCGTGCAGACAGGACGAGTCCAAGAAATGGGGATAATTTTCACTCAAGTCAACTAATCGCCAGAGATTGCATAGAAAATATATTTTTCAGTTTTCTAATTAAATAAATAACCATGTAAAAGTGATGTTCATATGAGAATTCCAACGTGGTAATTGGTTAGTTATCCGATGTAAAGTTGAAGCCAAGAAGTAGTCATATATGATTGATTACGTTATCAGTGCCATAACAACACGGCAAGCCTCGCGAACTGGTCTCTACCAAAAAAACAATATTCCTATGCATTCATTCAGATAAGTGACATGAAATCTAGGCATTATAAAACATGAAATCTCTTTGCACTCACAAATTACATGCTAATTTGCCAAACACAAGCAACCAACTGGTGTCTAAAGCAATAATCTCTGCTCCTGCACAGAAGAATGCCTGGCCTGGGTAGTTTCAGTTTACAAATATACTCTCAGCCATTATATCATTGGCAATCTTCAACTCGTAATGGTGGAAGGCTCTCCCATCTTGACGAGTTCAACTCCGTACAAGTTGAGTTAGCTGGATTCCTATTTGAACCGCAAATCGTTGCCAAATAACTAGACATTTCCAAGTTTAGGGGGCTGCCAAAAAAGTTACATAAGATCCTAATATACACATAATCCAAAATAATATAAGAATCTAAAAAAAAATTGCAATAGCTGATTGATGATATTTACCTTCTTAAAATTCATTTTAGAAGGACCACTTCCTGATCCTCTATCAATGGGTTTCAATATCTCAAAGGAACATACAAGAGATTCATCAACGCTCAACAATGCACCAGCATTGTCAAATTCCCCACCATAATTTGGAGCAGAAAATATCGTGACTAATCTTCGTTTAGCGAAAAACTCATATCCATCCTCCACAACCTATAAGAAAAGGTTGCAAATTAAATTGAGACCTTAATCAGGAGAAGTTGGAAAAGTAACACAAAAAAGGAAAACGATTAAAATAAAAGAGCAAGGAAGACGAATGCCTGCAAATAGTTTGTCTGAGGCTGGTCTAGACACGATATGCATGTCAAGCAAGGAAAGCTTATGTACGTTACAGCCATTTAAAAAACATAAAATGTACATCGTAAGAGATGCTAAATGTCCTAATTCCAATCGGATGTTTTCGCATTGAATATCATGGGAATTGCTACTATCAAAAGGCCGTTAATTGATGAACTGTTGAAGAAGTGTATTACTTATAAAACTTATTCTACGAACTTTTCAAGTTCAAAAGTAGCTGGATGGTTTTAGGAGATTATGAAACAACATATTTTTTTCTTCTCCCCTTCCTGGATTCATAATGAATTGATGTAATTGTTTCCAAAAAGGTTGGCAAATGCACATAAGGTAAGAGCCTATCAATGATGTGGGTCTTCTTAAGTTTCATTAAAAAAACCAACTTCTATAACTTGTTTTCAATCAGCTCATATGAAGTAATAGGTTTACCTGATGTCCTCTGCAAACAAGATCAAGGTCATTTTTATCCAAAAACTCTGATAATGCATTAGGTCCAAAAGTACACGAAACGCCTCGGTCACTATCTGCCCAGCCTTCAATGTTAGAATCAGGATCAGACCAAAGCAGATCACAAAGAAGACCACTATCCGGAATTTCAGTAGGCCTCGTAATCTCCCTAATCTGATCTAAAGTTTGTAATTCCGGAGAGAGTCCCCCATGCATACAGAGTATTTTCTCATCAATGAGTGCAGCAACCGGCAAACAGTTAAAGCAATCGGTAAATATCTTCCATAGCCTAACATTGAACCTCCTTTTACATTCATCATAAAAACCATATATTCGGTTTATCTTTGCATCTTCATGGTTTCCTCTCAAGAGATAAATTTTGTCCGGATATCTAATTTTGTAGGCCAAAAGCAAACATATAGTCTCCAAACTTTGCTTCCCTCTGTCAACATAATCCCCCAGAAACAAGTAGTTTGCAGCAGGAGGGTACCCACCATATTCGAAAAGCCTCAGTAAGTCTTGGTATTGACCATGTATGTCACCTGCAATAGAACTTCAACATTAGGAACAAGGGAGGATGTGACAAATCAAAAAGGTATTGAATTAAAAAGGTATTGAGCAACTCCAACTGCATACTAATAATCTGCACTAGAATGCAAATTAAATCACATGGTTCCTATCCATGGCCAACAAAACCCGTATAAGATTCCTTTTTCACAAAAATATTGCAGATAGAGGAAAGACTGCATCAAATTCAAATACACAAGACAGATGAATCGAAGAATTTAAACTGCAATTTCAGGAACCAATTTTAGTAAATATCTCTTTTCTTTTTCTATCTGTTTTTCATTTATTATTTTATTGAATAAACAAAACATATATCATGGTGCAGAATTCAGCCACATTAACCAGCACCAAATCGTGAGATTTGGTAAAGGTGTTGATGGAAAACTCTCTCAAATCTCAAAAAGAAAGGGCGAGATAAATAAAATAAAATAATTGGGAAATTGGAAAAGAGAATGATGAAGGGATGGAAAAAAAAATCTAACCGCAGACACGAATGGGAGCACGAAGGTCGAGAAGAATTGGCTGAGAGAGGAAGATTTGTCGAGCGTTGACGCAGAGTTGACGGATCTCCGACTCAGAGAGCTGCACCTGTTTTCCTCCCTTCCCTTCTAGCAACCTCCTTATCACATCATCCAATACCCCCTTGTCCATCATTCCCTCCATTGTCATCATCATCATCTTCTTCTTCTTCGTCTTCTTCCTCTTCTTTCAATAAATATATTTTTGTTTTGTTTTGATTTGGCTTTGATTTTCCGAAATGGATGGAAAGAACAAACAAGGCTTTTGGAGTTTGGATGGTCAATTAAATGAAGCAAAAGTTGAGAAAATGGAACAAGATAAATTAAGAAAAAAAGAGTTGTTGAATGGGAAAATAGATAATAGATAGATGCACAAGACGGAGAGAAAGAGAGAGAGAGAGAGAGAAACAGACAGGGGTTGAGGTTTTTATATGACGTTCGATTCACAATCTGAGGATGCGATGCATTTCCCAATCACCCAAAATCAACGATTATTGATGTCTCATCCTCATCATCATGGGATTAAAACGGTTAGGTTGGGATTTTTTTATTTTCTGTTAATTATTTATTTTATTATTAATTTTGGGATTTTGGATTCAACTTTAAGGTTCAACTCTGATTTTTCTTTATTGCAATTTTCTATCTAAAATTCGCTGCCAACTGCCAAATAGACTACTCTTTATTCGGTTCAAAGTTGAAACCTTCAAAGGAGGGGACTATATGGCGCGTAAGAATATCAGGTGCTTCTCAGCTAAACATTCTCCACGTGGAAACCAATGGTTGGTCGTCTCTGTGTTGGTCAAATATCGGAATCGCAGCTGTATTTGCAACGTTGTCGTTTTGGCTTCGCCGTTATCCCCTTCGCACGCCAATAACCCCCTGCCCAATCCCTGTTCATTTATATATATATATAGGGATATTTTTTTTTTTTATGTTATAGGAAAAAAATTATCTCATGTTATAAAAATAAAAGTATAAGTGGAATCCATAGATAAGAATAGAGAGAAAAAAGAGTGATGAGACCTAACTTTTTTTTTTTTTATAACAATCTAACTTCTTTTTGTGTGTGTAAGAAAGTTGTTTATCTCATGTAAAATTAGATAATATATATATATATATATATATATATATATATATATATATATATATATATATATATATATATATATATATATATATATATATATATATACTCTTAATCTTATCAGCTGACATTCACTTTTTAAATTTGATTACACAACTAGTATAATTATGTTCTTATTTTAGCAAATTAGTATACCTCGTGTGCATGCAAACATTCACTCGCATGAGCATGTATATATATTTAATTTGCGGCATGATTCATAACAGAGTAACAATTAATTTCATCCATTCCTCCTCATAAGCGCTGGCTGTTTTTGTGAAGTCTTATTTGTACGTTTTAGTTGACTATTCACATACAGCTGACTTCTTATCGTGTTTTAAACAATCTTCTCACAAGTTGAAGAGGAAGAAACATATTATAATTATTCTCTATTGAAGGAAGCTAACCCATCATCAATGAGTTATGAGTAATGGATTCACTGTTCAGAGAGGGATAAAGAGGGCGATTGCCTCCTTTTAATTTTATCAAATTTTTTGTTTTATATTACATTCAGACATAAACGAAAGATAATATAGTATAAGTACATATCAACTCATTATTATATTGTCCTGCTTTCTCCTCATTTTTTTTATTTTTTTGGCTGCGCCGTTGCAATCTATCTGTTACCTATGTGTTTCTAAAACCATATTGAAGTAGGACAGTTCAGAGGATTAACAAAAGGTGTAAACTTCTTAGCTTTTTTACTGCACAAATATTTTCAACGGCTTGCTATTGCTAGAAATTAGAGAGAAGCCTATATACAGTCTTGATACGTTTACAGAGAGGACCACGTACCTATATAACGGATAAACTACAATTACAGTTAAGCATAATCAGGGCTAATCGGGGAAACTAAAATTATTCATTACAATAGTGTGTAGCTCTATTCAACATTTGATATATCTATATATAGGCCACATGTGTAGTAGTGTGTGTTACATATGTTTGATGAAAGGCCGAAAAGAGAGAGATGCATTGTATTTTTTCGTTTTTATGTATGGAACTCACATAAGTTAATTTGTCTTATATTGTTGTCTTAATTTTCAAATTATAGTCTGACTAGAGCTATTATTTTCCAACACTATTAGATTAGAATCTAATCTAATAATATTGGAGAATAGTAGATAAATATAGGGAAAAAAAGATAGATAAAATAATCTATCCCTATTATTTATCCCTTAATATGTTTTAAGGGTGACCGGCAATATATTTTTGGAATTTTTATTGATTTATTAATTATTCAATTAATTGGATTGATGTTATATAATATCATAACAAGTAAACATATTAAAATGATTGAAATATTTTTATTTAGAATTGCATTTGTTCTGGTTTCTATTACTTTTATCTGCAATACTTAGGTAATATTTAGTTGTATCTTTAATTAAGTAACATCTATTTTGTTTATTAACCTCTTTTTTCTTTGTTTTAATCCTCATCCACGGGATCAAATTGAGACTCTGCAACTTAAGAAAAGTGCTTTCTTAACAAGTTCTTTCACTAGGTGTACGATGTCTACATGTCACCTCGTCAAGAAAGAAACAATTGGAATTGCCTTGGTCGTTTGTCATGTAGTTCTACCTCAACTTATTCTTTTTTCTTAAAAACAAAAAAACAAATTGAACTTTACCACGTCAACTTTCTCATTATCCTCTTTTAGCTTTGATTTAGCGTCAGTATGTCAATAACACAAGAATCACGAAAAGAAAGAAAAAGCACTGGAGTACATGATCAATTTATTAAGGCATCTATAGTTTTTAGTCATTTGAGCATCTCAATCTCAACATCAATCTCGGTGAAAAATAAATAAAAACAAAAGGAGAGATATTCTCACTACCAAAATTTTTCACTGCCAACTTATTACCTATCTAATCACCACCCACTAGATTAACATTTTCTCTCTATTCCAAAACTTTTTAACATTCTCTCTTTGATTCAATGATGATGTGATGGGTAGTAATAAAATTTTGTAGTAATTAAAATATTCTCACTCTAAAAACAAAACCTAACCATTATTGCGTCATACTCGTATGGACTTCTAGCCCAGTGGTACATTCTTATACCTATTTTTAGGGGAAAAGATATTGAAATGCCAGCCCATTTGCAGTTGCAATGTCAAAAAATCATATTAAAGATAACAATGTTTTAAAAAGTAACGAGTTACGATACCGATATTAATTAGTCAAGTGATGTGCGAGTGTTAGGTGTCACCGCGTGAGGGTTAAAACTTGAAGGGAAGGACTAAGATCTTCTTCTACGTCCACTCTAATTTAAACGTCAATATCATCCTCCTCAGGCTTAGTAGTCCAAGAAGTTGAGGGTAAATTGTTTGTCCCAAAAGAGAGCGTCTTGGGGACCTTTTGAACCGTGTGTTGGCGATTCAGCACTGTTGGCTCTATTGCAGATTCTGACTTCTTGTACACCACATAAACTATGAGCTGGGCTGAGCCCAATATCAGCCCAATCAAATTTGCTATCTGCAATCACATTGTCCACAAGATTCAACTTCAGCAAAATCAATTGTTTGTCTCTTTTTCTTTTTTAGTAAAGAGCTTTGTGTAATTTGATACGGGATTAGTGTCTCTCTTCTTTTCTTCATAAGGTCCCACACATTTTGTATATATATATATATATATATATATATATATATATAAAATTATCTCATATAATATATAAAACATTAATCTTATTTTATAGGGGGAAATATAAGTTTACAAATTTTTTCATAAATTTTTACAAATTACACATACACTTCCGGAAGAACATAGCGTGGTTTGTAAGATTTTATAAACAAAAAATTTGTAAATATAATCCTTCTTTATTTTATATAAAAAATAAAATTATCTCATATAATATAAGAAGCATTAATCTTATTTTATATTTATATATATTGTTATTTGAAATTAGTTTATCTTGATTTTTTTATTTTGGCAGAGTTTATGTTTATTTAATAAGATAATTTTATCTCTTTGTTAGTTTGTACTGTTGGTCTTCATCTATAAGCTTAAAAAAATAAAAATAAGAGCGCGCTTGTCTTTTGATAAGAACCAGGAGCACTGACTAACCGGGGATGGCGTGTAGAATTAGAAATATTATTGGACTTCAATTGCATTGACTCTTAGATGGGGGGAAATTTCGGTACTCCTTTTTATTTATAAAAGGAAAAAAAATATCTTTAACACTTGCTTTCTTATAATTTAACTTAAGTGTAAAAAAAAATCTCTTTTAATATAGATGTACCTATAGCGGGTCGGGAGTATCAAAAGTTTTCTCTAAATAAAGAAGGCAACTTGACATGATGCGGAAACCTCAACAACAAGAATATTTTGAGTGCTACGAATATACTGAGTTTTCGATACATTTTTTACTCATAATGTAATATATGTTCTATTTTTATCAAATTATTTTTTCACCTAATTTTAAAATAAATTATTTATTAATAATTTTAAAAATGTAAAATACGTATCATAATATGAATAGAAAATACATCAAAAATTCAGTACACCTATAACACCAAATAATTTTTCCTCAATTACATGAAACTTTTGACCAACTTAGATTAGATTAACTATTTATAATACTCAATTTTTAATTTGGGGTTTTTTTTAGTTGGTAAGGAAAAAAAAATTCTTGTTACGTCGCATAGAATATATACTTAAAATGTCACTTCGTGACTACTGTTGAGATATATAGTCTCACATTGATTGGATGGGCAACTAATATGGCCTTTATAAGGTCTTGAGCACTCCCACTCTTTGAGCTAGCTTTTGGGGTGGTGACCTCAAGGTTCTTAACATGGTATCAGAGCCTCACCGTCCCCCGCTTTAAAGTGGAATTAAAATAAAAAAGCACAAAAAGGTAAACAAAAAATTGGGTCTGTGCAATTCCACGCTTCTAGCCTAAAGGACTCTTGCGTGAGGGGACGTGTTGAGATATATAGTCTCACATTGATTGGATGGGCAACTAATATGGCCTTTATAAGGTCTTGGACATTTCCACCCTTTGAGCTAGCTTTTGAGGTGGTGACCTCAAGGTTCTTAACAACTACTCATCAATCAGTTGTGTTTTAAGTAACTTCATAAGAAAAAAATATACATACGAGATCCATTAGGAAGATAAATTTTTGGTATTATTGTTGTATTTAAATGAATATAATATTTTGCCATTTTTAAAAAAGTACAATGAGATGGTGAATATAATATTTTGCCATTTTTGAAAAAAAGTACAATGAGACAGTTTTTTTTTTTAAAAAGTGTTAAATTTTTTTCCAAAAATAAAAACATGTTATACCTATTTAAATATATGAGTAATATCAAAGATTTATCTCTTAATCACATGCAAGGGTAGCCAACTCTTACTTTTTACATAGCGACAATTATATATATATATATATATATATATATATATATATATATATATATATATATATTTTTTCATGAATCAATGGTAATAATAAAATACTAAATTACATGATTATAAATATTCCGATATTATGCCATAAATTAATCATTTTAAAAGTTATAATTATTGAAGTGAAAAATATGAATAATTTTATAGTATATTTTTTCAGCTTTTATGAAGTAGAAATATTATTGTGGTTAAAATGGCTTTTGGGCATTATCAGGAGAGATGCATACTTAACGCTTTTTGGTCAAATCAATGCTAGCATTTCTAATAACTGAATAATTAAACGTTAAAGGAAATTAATTAGCATACTCCAATGAAGAAATCTTTGACGAGCAGGGAGTACAATGCCCATACGCCAGCATTCCAAAACATGAAAAATGACAGCAGAAACGGCATGTATTCCACGCTTTTCGTCTTTATCACTGTTTTCTGTCAGACGTTCATATTTCATGGTATAGTTAAAAAAAAAGATAAGTAGTGATACCAACAACAACAAAAAAAGCAGGGATATCTTTCACAAAATGAAACAGATGCACAAGCAATATTCTTAAACTTTGCCTTATTATTTAATTGGTAGCCTGTAATTTATTTAGTTTCCGTGTATTTTATCATTAACTTGAGAATTAATTTCAAGATATATGGTTTTCCCATTTTAACAGGCTGTTCAAAAGGATTTCCCGTTCTTCCATCAAATATTCTACTTTTTTCCGGATATTTGGGTTGAAATATTCATGGATTCGATGTTTGTTTACTAGCTTCATATGATTCAAAAAATACTAGTTTTCTCGGGCTCGCGTCTGATTAGCTAGTTGGTGAGACAATAGCTTATCAAGACGATGATCAGTAGCTGGTCTGGGTTTATCGATTATCCCATTAGTCTTTAATTTATTTAAATTTTATTAATGAAGGAACGAAACTAATACTTACCATGGCTAACAGTGGCGAGGCATACATGATAATAGTTAATCCGGAGCATAGCATTCCTAGAAAAGTAAGCTGGACTCTACTATGAAGAGCAAAAAGAGTTACTGAGATGACTGTTCCGAGAAAACCCACATCCAATACAGCCACCAACTGTGCCGTCTTAAGCTATAAATATGCATAGCAACACCAACTCAGTATTAATAAAGTAATTACGATAATCATAAGACATATAGTTTAGAAATTAGCATGATCTCTGTCTACTGGATCACAGTGTTAAGAAAAAAAATTTTAGGAAATTAGCTTCTTATAATTTAATGACCTTCAAATCTTGAGGTGAATATATGAGGTACAGAAGTATGTAGACACAATGAAAGATAGATCCAGCACCATTGACCGTGACGATAAGTAAACCGTCTGGCTTTAGAATTCCATAGAATGTCCACAAACTTGTGCACAAGAACGTGGTTATATATGGAGCTCCCTTGTAATTCCCTGTTGATTTCTTCTTCACCACTTGACAAAACGTCTTGCTTTTGATTTTGAAAACAAGTTAAATTAATAAGTTAAAAAATGAGAATGCCACTAAAAGTTACTAGCAGCTATTATGCTCTGAAATAATGGGGGGAATATTTATTATTAGGAATCAATAATCCACTATTATAGGATGGTATAGCATACGTACATGGGAGAGGCAAAAACCAGGAGGGATAACACATTGCCTGCAATCATATCATAGTTGAAAAAAAATGAATTCCAAATAAATGTTAACTTCCACTGTTGGAACAAAATCAAATATTTGATAAATTGAAAAATCTTATGAAGCTGAAGCTTAATATAAAGGAGTTGACAAAATAGAATAAAATCTGAAAAATAAAAAACATACGGACTTGCCAATAATGCCAACAGCAAAGGTCAAGCTTGCCATAGAAGAAGTAGACATAGGTATGGTGAAGAATGTGGTATGAAATATGAAGCTTGGATCAAAGAAGTTTCAACTTCTAGATTTCAACATATTTATATCATCGGAGGCTAATATTTTTTATTTTTTTAAGTTAATATGTATGTGCATGAACACCAATATCCATCTGGACATGGACAAGTAACTTCAATCAATCTGATTCTTTATTTACATACTATTATTGGATATTAATCTGTCGTCCTCTTAATGCACCGAGTTTGAATTTAATTAAGAGTGAAAATGAAATAGATATTGGTGCATGCTAGCTGGTCACACAGGAACAATTTAAATGGCTGCCTAGAGCTTTCAATACCAACAATTAGAACAAATTCTATTAAATTCTGATGCGATTCTTTGATGGCGAAAAGCTGTTTGCTTGCATTACCAACAAAATGGTATATTATATCGCTTATTTTTTTTTAGGTATGTGTACAGAGGGGGCAATTTCGCTAGATTTAATACTGCAAAGGCTGATTAGTAGATGAATACTTCAATTGTCGTGTTCGTTTCTCACTGTAACTTGTAAGGCATTCCTTATTTTTTTAAAGTATTTTAAACAAAAAACATTGATTTGAAAATTAATATAAAATTTTATTTTTATTAATAAGAGGATAAAAAAGTTTTTACACAAAATAAAATCAATTATTTTAATGATTAAAATAAAAAGATAATTCTATAAAAATTAATTGAAGTTAAAGAAAAAGGATAACAGCCCTTTTTTTATGAAAAAAATGTTTGTCATTTAAAATGACATAAAGTAATGTCATTTTAATAGAGAGATAGACACAATAAAATATTTTTTATTTAAAATTTAAATTAAAAAAAACCACTCATTTTCTCTCCCATGATTTTCATTTCTTGTGTCTATCTCTCTCTTAAAATGACATAACTTATGTCATTTAAAATGACAAACACCAAACCCTTTTTTTTATATATAAAAAAAAAATTTAACTAAAAATTTAATGAAAACTGCAGCAGCATCTAAGATGCGAATAAAGGACATTGGGCTTTTGGTTTACTTTCAAATAATTAACCTAACCCAATCCAAAAAATAGAATTATAAGGTCCAGAGTCCAGACCCATAACTGAAAAACCCTAGCGTAGCTTCATTTTCTAGATACGCCTTTAAGTAGTGGGAGTCGCAACAGCTTGCTCTTCCAAGACACAGAGCTGCAATGGTACTTGCTCTATTCTCCATCTAAGTCTGCTTCTATTGGTATTGATTCATCTGTGTTTGTCTTTGATAATATTTTATGCATTTGGATTTGTTACGCAGGGTATCGATCTCAAGGCTGGGGGTAAGAGCAAAAAGACCAAACGAACAGCACCCAAATCCAATGATATCTACCTCAAGCTCCTTGTCAAGGTCCCTTTTACCTTCCCTCTCTTTATTGTCTTTATCAGTATGAACCACCATATCTGTATTCATTTTTCACGACGATGATGATAAATGTGATCCCAGCTCTATGAGATCTTCACCATTTGGAAGGTCTGGGAATTGAATTTGTTCCACATTTGTCTGAGCCTTAGATAGAACGATTATGTTAGCGAAGATACATGTTAAAAATACTGTATTTGAGTATCTCTGTTTGTGTTGATTCAAATGTTTTACTTTTATTGCACACTTGATGATGGCTATTTTGTGCTTATAAAGGACTAAAGGTTCCCGATGATGCTTTTTTTTTACCATGCTAATGCTGATAACACATGATTGTTACTTTCATTATATCTGTATTCATTTTTCACGACGATGATGATAAATGTGATCCCAGCTCTATGAGACCTTCTCCATTTGAAAGGTCTGGGAATTGAATTTGTTCCACATTTGTCTGAGCCTTAGATAGAACGATTATGTTAGCGCAGATACATGTTAAAAATACTGTATTTGATTATCTCTGTTTGTGTTGATTCAAATGTTTTACTTTTATTGCACACTTGATGATGGCTATTCTGTGCTTATAAAGGACTAAAGGTTCCCGATGATGTTTTTTTTTTTTCACCATGCTAATGCTGATAACACATGATTGTTACTTTCATTATATCTGTATTCATTTTTCACGACGATGATGATAAATGTGATCCCAGCTCTATGAGACCTTCTCCATTTGAAAGGTCTGGGAATTGAATTTGTTCCACATTTGTCTGAGCCTTAGATAGAACGATTATGTTAGCGCAGATACATGTTAAAAATACTGTATTTGATTATCTCTGTTTGTGTTGATTCAAATGTTTTACTTTTATTGCACACTTGATGATGGCTATTCTGTGCTTATAAAGGACTAAAGGTTCCCGATGATGTTTTTTTTTTTTCACCATGCTAATGCTGATAACACATGATTGTTACTTTCATTATATCTGTATTCATTTTTATCGACGATGATGATAAATGTGATCCCAGCTCTATGAGACCTTCTCCATTTGAAAGGTCTGGGAATTGAATTTGTTCCACATTTGTCTGAGCCTTACATAGAGAACAATTATGTTAGCGAAGATCCATGTTAAATACTGTATTTGTTATCTCCATTTGTGTTGGTTCAAATGTTTTACTTTTACTGCATTTGGAATTAATTAGTCTCTTGTTGATGGCTATTTTGTGCTTATAAAGGTCTAAATGTCGCCCATGATGCTTTTTTTTTTTTTTTTAACCGTGCTAATGCTGATAACACATGATTTTTACTTTCATTATATCTGTATTCATTTTTCATGACGATGATGATATATGTGATCCCAGCTCTATGAGACCTTCACCATTTGAAAGGTCTGGGAATTGAATTTGTTCCACATTTGTCTGAGCCTTAGATAGAGAACAATTATGTTAGCGAAGATCCATGTTAAATACTGTATTTGATTATTTCCGTTTGTGTTGATTCAAATGTTTTACTTTTACTGCATATGGAATTAGACTAAAGGTTCCCGATGATGCTTTTTTTTTACCATGCTAATGCTGATAACACATGATTGTTACATTCATTATACTGAGGGAACTAGTTCAATATTCATTGTTATGTATCAAGTTTTGAATTTATTAAGTTAGCTCAAGCTTCTAGAGCTACCCTTTTTGCTATGTTCTGAAATAATGGTCAAATCAAATTTATGTTTAGTTTATGCATAGGAGGATTCTAACAAAATGTTACATGATCAGCTTTATCGCTTCCTTGTTCGAAGGACTGGCAGCAAGTTCAATGCTGTAATACTCAAGCGCTTGTTTATGAGCAAGGTTAACAAGCCTCCAATTTCTTTGTCAAGGCTAATTAAGTACACGAAGGGCAAGGTTTTTCTCTCTCTTTCTCCATTTGCGCGCATTTGTGTGTATATCTATCTATCGGTAGTTGTATATTTTGATATTCTTCTGGGATGTTTTTATTGTAGGAAGACAAAATTACTGTTGTAGTTGGGACTGTAACTGATGATATCAGAGTACATGATGTTCCAGCTTTAAAAGTTACTGCCCTCAGGTTTACAGAGAGAGCACGTGCAAGAATAGAAAAGGCGGGTGGTGAATGCTTGACTTTTGATCAGCTTGCCCTGAGGGCTCCTCTTGGACAGAACACGGTATGTGTGGGTAACAATTATGGGCCTTTGTGTTTTTCGGAGTCATTTGCTTTTTGTTATGATTGGAGGCTTTGATACCATGTAAAGAACCAATTCAACCCAACAGCTTAAGCTTTTGCTACATTAATGGTTTTATATATTTCAACACTAATAATGGTTCTTGCCCTCCTTAATCAACATGTTTTTTCGGTGACATCATTGGATTGGAGAATTGGTATCCTTTCTAGGGCTGGAAAAGGATCAAAACCATACTCTTGTAGCCATATGGTTCAAATAATATTTTGTTGGTATAGAGTCATGAATGGACCTTTTGTGTTTTGATTGCTTTAAATAATATTTTTGTGGTTTGATGGAAATGCATTGATGACATATTCATCTGATCTAAATTATTGATTTTTCCCTAGTATGCTGGTAAATATTTTGATAGGATGAGCTTGTATATGTTGAGTTGAAGATGATAACCTTTTTGGAAGGTAAATTTATTTATTTATTCTTGAATGCAGGTCCTTCTTCGAGGCCCAAAGAATGCTCGGGAAGCTGTGAAACATTTTGGTCCTGCTCCTGGTGTGCCACACAGCCATAGCAAGCCTTATGTACAATCTAAAGGAAGGAAGTTCGAAAGGGCTAGAGGAAGGAGGAAGAGCAGAGGGTTTAGGGTTTGAGTTTATAATGTTGCTCTATTTTTCTACAAGAAATTGGACTTTTTGCTTTATCATATGCAATGTGACAGCTTTTATGATAAGGATTTTCTGGATGAGATATGTTCTGTGTTTGACCTCCTTTTTTTACTTTGAAGTCTATTGTGAAGTTTTTTTAGAACCGTGGCGCTCTGGTTTAAGTATCATATGTGGTTTTGATTAATTACTAAGCTCAATTATAAATTATTTTAAAGACAAAATATGGTAATATAAACACATTGAATCTATAAGACTTTTGTAGCCTAATCCTGTGGCTTTATAAAAAAATAATGGGAGAGGTTATACTTACTACTTATTTTTTTTATTTGTTATTATTAAATCTTAACCGTTGATTTTCGTCAATCTAACGGTTATAATTAATGGGGTTATATTTATTAATTAATTATTAATTTGTAATAAATTATAATCGTTAGATTGACGGAAATCAACAGTTAAGATTTGATAGTAATAGGTAGTAAAAAAATTAAATAGTAAGTATAAATTAATTAGTAGTTTGTTTTTTCTCGAAATGTTTGATACAATGAAATTGAACAGACACATAAGTGGTTCTTCCGAGTCATTAATATTTTCACCAGTCCAAAGCCAATCTTAAAATTTATATTTTCCAGTATTTTCGATTATTAGATGTGAAATTTTTTTTGTTTCAAAATTTAATAATGTCGTTTATTCTCTTTATTTTCATTTGTGACCAAACTACAAGAGATTTAGCGAAAAAGTAAAAGTAAATACGAGAACTATTATAATAAACCGTGATATACTATTGAAATGAAAAGAAACATGGAGTGAGACGTTATTGAGTGGTTGGAGTACAACTGAAATGAAGAGCAATTAGGTTGCAGCAGAACATGTATTCCAACTAAATTAGGAGATAGGTAGAGCAGAAAGATGAATTTGATTTGTGCATCAGATCAGAACTTCCTGATGAAGTCGTAAATGTGATTAGTGATTTCCTCTGCTGTTTCTTGATTATTGAAGTGAGCCACTCCTTTTTGCACAACCACTTCCTCCAAATTCGGCACATCTTCCTTAAAACCTCCCCCGTGGACATACTGATCCATCCCTAGCGAGGTGTAAACCATGTCTAACTCACCTGTAATGAATTTCACAGGAACCTTGATTTTCACTCCAGTCCACGGTGCTGTCAGTTCCCAATTCCTGCAAATACACACACGTGTAATTAATTGTCTTTAGAATAGGGATCATTGTCATGTTGTACAATAGTCTTCAAACATTTAATTTCGAGTTTTTTTGGAAAACAATCCCATGCAACACAGAGAATCAGGAAATTACAAGTTTATACTTCTGTAGTAGTTCAACCCTCCAGTGAAGCCCGTTTTCTCAAATTTGGAGACAAAATAAGCAAGATCATCTTGTGTGAGCCAAGAGGGCAATGTCTCAGGGGTATCCGGATTGAATCCAGTTCCATATTCTCCCTTGGGCAACATTGGAGGACCAGTTTTGCGAGTTGTAAGGATGTTTTTCAGCACATATTCAGTCCCAACTTCAGCCATCTCAGCTTCCATTTTTCCGGGCTCCTACATATGACGCGGATTAAAAACACAATAAGAAAAGAAACAAAAAATAAAATGAAAAGAAGTAAAATAAATGGAAGAACCTGAAATCTGCAGATATAGTAGTCATCTCCATAGAAAGCACGCATGGCATCCATGGTCCTCATGTTGGGGTCTCTGCGAGGCAGACATAGGCTTTGACTCTGTCAGGGCGAAACATGCAGAGGTGCCAACCGATAATGGCTCCCCAATCATGACCAACAAGGAAGACTTGTTGAACAGCCAATAAATCAAGAAGTGCAACGAGGTCACCCACTATGTGAAAGTATGTGTAGTCGCTGACTGAAGCTGGGGCATCTGTGTCACCAAAGCCACGGAGATCAGGGGCAACGGTGTGGTATCCGAGGGAGCTGAGAGCCACAATCTGGTGGCGCCATGAGTACCAGAGTTCAGGGAAACCGTGGAGGAACAGCACCACAGGGCCTCCTTGTCCTTTCTCTGCGATATGCATTTTGATGCCATTGACTTCCACTGTCCTGTGTTGTATTTCCTCCATCTCTGTTTCTCTGTTATTGGCAAGTTAAGGATAGTTGGGATGGGTCAGAACTTTATGGAATGATTTTATAAGCACAACTTTCTCTATCCTTTTATAATGTGGGGCTTGCCTCTTTCACAAGAAAACAAAAGGAGGACGATAGTGCTTGTGGTTGGCTCAAAATGCGTTAAATAATAAATACAATGCATGCAAAATATCTCAATCATTCATTAGAAAACACAAGCAGTGGAAAAAAAAATTAAGATTAAAAATAAAAATAAGCTCTTGGTCGTGAGGAAAGTAGGGTGTTCGCTTAGTTCTCTGTAAGACTATACTCTAGTAGGAACCTTAAAAGAGTGTAAAACCGCATCAGTGTGGAGTGTGGACTATAACCTTTCTGTTCTGTGCACGTTTTTACAGAGAATTTTTTAGAACTTTATTTTGCTAGATAATAATTTATTTCTATTCTCAGATGATAAATATTTGATAAATAATACGTGTTTAATCCTGATAATATATTTTACGATTAATATATTTAATAAATAATATCGGAGGAAATAAAAAAGAAAAAATAATTACCTATTATTTCTGTCAATTTGTATTTTTGGTTACCGATTTATTATTTGGAACATAGAAATAAATTAGTTTTATCATATATTATTTTAATTTTCTTTTTCTCAGATTAAAAAATAAAAAAAAATTAAGAACATTGTTATACACACCTTAATTGTTTTAGGTGTAAAATCTTTTTCAACATTAGTCCGAGCATGCCTTTAGAGTGTAAAATTATATTAATTAAAGGTAATTTTGAATTATTAAATTCTTTTAAAAAATCAAAATATTAAATTCATTTTTATTAAAATTGTATTTAAGTTATTTTTATAAACATTTTGAAAATGATTATTTTTTCGTTTTTAGTTATTTTATAAACATGTACTAAATTTCTAAATCGGTTCTTCAAAGATTATTGTATTGCCGTCTTAATCTTAAAAGATTTTTTTTTTGTCAAGTTAATTTTTAAAATTATAAAATAATTACTAAATTTATTATTATGTGTCATCAATATATATTTTTTATAAAAAAAATAATAAATGGGATGTTTATTTAATTTTTTGAAAGAAGTAATTTAATAATATTTTTTTAAAAAATTAGTATAGTAATAATATAATATTTAAAGAACTTTTGAATTACTCTTAAAAAAACAATGAAACCATTTCATAATTTCGGAGGTCACCAGTATCATTTATCAATAATCTCTAATTACTTTATTAGTCTAATCATGTTGCTATAGTTAGGGGTGTTAACGGGCCGAGCCGAGCCGAGCTTTGATCTTAACGGGCCAAGCCTGTATTTAAACGTGTCAGACTTGTCTTAGCCTGTTATCTGTTATGAATATAATATTAGCCTGTGGCCTGGTTCGTTTACAAAAAGTAAAAGCTTGTCTCAAGCCTGTGGCTTGTTTATTTATTAAAAATAAAAACCTTACCTTCCAATTTGTAGCAGTATTTAGCCCATTAATCATGCACTGATATGTATTTTTTTGTAAGAATATAATAGTTGTTTCTTTTATAATAAAAAAACATTAATATTAAAAAATCAAAATAACAACAGCACCTTTACTTTATTTTACGTTGCTTTTTCTTAATTTTCTTCCACATTCTAGATTTTTTACATTAAATTTTCTTCCACATTCCTGAATATTCTAGATTTTTTACACTAGATTTGGACCCCACCAATAAATTTTCTTCCACATTTTACATTAAATTTTCTTCCACGGTCACCGCCATAAGCATCATTATAAGCCGTGGAATCCGCATGGCTTATAAAAATAGATGATGAACATGACTTCATTTACCTGTTGGTGGGACGATGACATAGATCGAGGAGAAGAGATAGAGCAGAGACAGAAAACTAAGAAAAAGATGTTGAAATGATTAATATAAAAATATAAAAATATAAAAAATAAATAAATTTAATGTATACGGGTCAGCCTCCAAGGCTTCAAGGCCGGGCTTGGCTATGGAAGCCTGAGGCTTTTTAAATAAAAAGACTTTTGCATGACTATAAGTCTAGGCTTAATAATAAAAAAAGACAAGCCGAAATTGGCCGGGCCTAAGGACCTTGGCCTTATTATCACCCCTAGCTATAGTACTAATATTTTTTCACGGAGAGAATTATATTTATAATTTTTTTATTTATAAACTCTTATAAACTACACTATAGAAATACACTAGGTACATAATGTAATTTATAAGAATTTATAAACGCATTCTTCCCTTTTTTTTTTTTTTTCAATTTTCCAACCATTTTTACATGATCTTTTCGGTGCTAGCTACTTTTAAATTTTAACTAATAAAGGGCATTTATTTTTACTTTGCTTTTATCGTCAAGCTGTACCTTTAATAATTAATTTATACATTATTTTGTAAATTAACAGAAGATTATTTTACTGGTAATTATATATTACATGCAATTAAAGCGTAAAAAATATAGGTGTTTGAAACTTTTATTTTTAAAAAATATAAAATATGATTTAATTGATAAAAAATTTAAATATTGATTTAAGTAAATTAAGAATTTTTTGTATGTCAAGTACTACTGCTAGTCAGGACAGAGTAATACAGAATCGTCCGAATGGCCTACCGCATTATGCTTTTCGTGGCAGGACAGACTTTGCTGAGAAGAAAAAACAATATAACGAGATTCAGCTGCATTCTGCATTCTAAAATGCATGGAATTATATAAACGAGATTGCCCAAGCAGACTAACTGTACTCGTGTTTTGTAGCAAATTAGCTTCTAATTAACGACCGGCACGAATTTTTATTCTTAATCATGAATTGTTGGGTAAATATTTTTATTCGTCATATACATTCCATCCGTTTTAAAAATTACTAGTTTAAAATTTTTGGTCTGTTTTACAATGTTGTTAAATCCCACCCGATTATTGACTCGGCTGGGATACTAGGTAACTGAATTACTGATTCATTCAATAAGTCATTAATTCAACCGCATGACCCAGTAAGTATACGTAAATCTATAATAAATATTAACAAAAATTTATAGATATACTTAAATATTTGTAAAAAAATATATATCAATTTCAAATATTTTAATATAAAAAATAAAAAATTACATATCATTGTCCAACAAAAGATCAATCAAACATATAATATTTGTGATAATGGTGTTTCAGGCTCAATAAACGATATCTCTAATTATAAATCAAATCAAAATTTTCTGTATATTGTATAACCAAAATAATATTAGGGTTGTAGGTACATAATTTATGAAAAAGAAAGAAGGTATCAATTGACGAGAACAAATTATTATTATTATTATTATTATTATTGTTTTTACGAACTGAGTCGGGTCACCGATTCTTATGAAAATCAGATCGGTTCTCGGATTTCCGGATCGACCCAACCAGGTCGATCCAATTTTTTAACATTGTTGTTTTAAATTATTTATTTATTTTAAAAGTCAATAAAATATTAAATACTTTTTCTTAGTTTTATGTTAGTATTTTGGCATTATTATTAAATTAAAAGAAATAAAACATTAATGTGAAAATGTTACTTAGTCAAATTATAAATTTATACTTTCTTTTATAAATATAAATTTTCAGATACAAATTATAAATTTAATTTTTTAATAATTTATTTTAATATATTCTCTCAATTTTCGTTATCATTTATTTTTGTTTAAATGGTTTAAATCTTGGATTTAATATTTATTATATCGTAGGAGATAAAATTATTTCTTATACACATATTAAAGTGTTGGAGTCCATGTGGGCCACATGAGGAAAAGAAAAGAAAAACCTTAAATACTTTTATATATATATGTAAAAAATAATTTTATTTTATCCTACATTAGAAATACTAAATCCTTTAAAAATATCCCATATTACTTTACGGGGTCCACTCCTCATGTATCTATTAACAAGAGTATTTTCAATACTCCAGGAGCACATATATTCTTTTTTAAAGGGGTAAAAATTTGGGACATAAAGGAAAATATAGATAAAAGTAAGAGATAATTGTTTCTCATTTTAAATGACATAAAATTATGTCATTTTAAGTGAGAGATAGTCACAAAATAATATTTTTTATTTAAAATTTAAATTAAAAAAGCCATTCACTTTCTCTCCCATGATTTTCATTTCTTGTGTCTATCTCTCTCCTAAAATGACATAACTTATGTCATTTAAAATAATAAACATCAAACCCTAAAAGTAAAGATTCAAAAGAGATAAAAAAAAATGTATTTTAGGAAAAAGATGTACTGAGTTGGGTACTCCAGTAGTACCCACAAAAGGCTCTATATATATTTTCCTTTATGTTTCAAATTTTTACCTTTTTTTTATACAGATTTGTTACCCCTTTAAGAAAGGACGTAGGCACTCCTGGAGTACTGAAAAGCCTCTCGTTGCAAATAAATCGTTAGTGCATTAGATGAATCAAAGATTCAGTGCATTTACTCAATTGTTTTGTAATATGTGGACAAAAAATATTACATTATATTTTTTTAGATAATGTATTTTTTTTTCACATATCATAAAATGAATGGACAAATACATCAAATTTAGTGCATCTAATACACTTAAGATTTATTCATAAGTTGCAAATAAAATTTAACAGTAGCGCATCATTCTTTTTTGGAAAATATTACTCTCATTTTACATGAGATAGTTATCTCACTTTGAAAATCGCACCACTCTTTTTCTTTTTTCTTTTTAATGGTGGGTCCACAATGTAATCACTAACCATTTAAGATAACATAATTTGAATTATTTATTGTTGTTACCATCATCTAACTCCATTGTGGATGACTATTAATCATAATTATAATTTATAAACATTTGAGATGTAATGTTATTGTTTATATTTTTCATCTTCTATATCAAAGACTCATTGTTTATTATTATTATTATTATTATTTTGCATGTCTCCTCAATCTAATGTTATTAAATTTGGTCGTGGTACTTGATCAATATATTATTGGTCCAATCAATAAGTCACTTGTTTAACTATATTCATTAAAAAAAATGTAATAATTAAATATATCAATGAAGTTTCTTAGATTTTGATTGTTTAAAGAAGGTATGTTGATCTGGATAAAATATGATATGCCCATCAAGAGCCCAAATATATAGAACAAAGGCCCAAACTCGTAAGACTCAGAAACATGGCACGATGTCACCATCGTGCATGAAACAGCTCTTTAACATAACTCCAGAGATAAGGAAGCAAACACAGGAACTAATAAAGTTCCACCGCGCCATTAAGCAAATAGACAGAGGACAGCACCAGCTCGCCACTACTCTATCAAAGTAGCCTGACATTAAGAGATAAGGCTATTAATGCACAGGTTGAACCTACAGCCCTTGAACGGTCAATCAGAGGCCATACTGCCTTCTCAAGGCGGCATCAGAACTACTATATAAAAGAGGGTGTATGCCCAAGTATAATCATCTAATTCAGTAAAAATACACATACACTTGCCATTGATACTGACTTGAGCGTCGGAGTGTCATTGCAGGTACCCCAGTCAGGCTCACCGCATTGAAGGAGAACCACAGTCGTTTCATCATCATCAACCTCTACCAATCCAAAAGACAGATTACCCCAGAAGGCTTCTTACTTCAACCATGTGTGATTTGGCCCAGTACACTTTGGCCAGCCCATATTGTATTTGATCTGATTATAGGTTAAAAGAGGTTTGCAACGATAACTTGGTATATCTATTATACTAGCATTTATTTTCTAAAAAATAATCATTTATTTGGAGTAATTTTTCTCAAGTACGGTTTACGCTCTTAAATTATTATTTATTATATGCAATATTGTGAAAAATATAATAAAATGTGATTTCTTTTTAAGATATTCTAAAAAAATTATACTTTATTTTTTTTAGCTTACGTTATTTTCAATTTATCCCTTTATTATTATTATTATTATTATTCTACTAAACGCCTTGCACTTTGGTTATTAATGAAACTACTAACTTGAATGTTAAATTGAATATTGGTAAACTCACACGGATGACAGTGACATGCTTCGTCTCAAATGTGACTATCTTTTTTCTTTTCTTTTTTTGGTATTTATCTTTTTTCCTATCTGTTTAATTAGGGACGTTGAGAGAAGAAAAATCTAAACAATTAGAGTGAAAATTAAAGTAAAGATGGACATGAAATCAAGGTTGAGGAAGAATGTTATTTGACCCAGGACCCAGGTAGTGCCTTAAAACTAGAAAATTCATCCATGTTTCCTGAATCAGAGGAAGGTGGTGAGCCTTGTTACAAATTATTGGTATGGGCTTGGTGTTTATGGTCTCTGGCATGGGGCATTTGTGTGTGTTGGGTATATGGTGGTCTATTGTATGTGGAGTTTCTGAGAGAGGAGTTTTTTTATTTTCTTTTAAGTTTAATATCGTTCTTATCTTGCTATTTGTAATTCTAACAGTAGAGGTAAAAATACAAGTTTTGTTTCATATGTTTTCTTTTTGGAATGGTGACATGAAAAAAAATTTAGCTATACGAGATGACTTTGGAATTGAGTAATTTACCCATCCACCTTAAAAGAAAAGGTAGGTTGAGAACAAGTGATTTGGCCAAACGTGTTTTGGTGTTAATTCTAATGATTTGGCAACATTTTAAGGATGTTATCATAGAAGAGAGGTTGCAAGATATGAAAGTATATTTCATGATTGGTAAAACAAAGTGAGTTAGATAGGAAAATATATTTCATGATGGTACATGTGAAATTTTTTTACTAGGGAAATGTGATTATTAGGGATTTGCAAGAAAAGTGAGTTAGATAGAAAAATTAAAAAAAAAAATTGTTTGGTTGGGCAAAATATTACTGAAAAAATTGAGTGAAATTCCTGAATCTATATTTGATTCAAGATAAAATATTGATGGGAAATCAGACTGAAATTACAAAATAACCCCAATTAGAACTAATGTTGAAGTCGTCAAAGGATAGTTTTGACATTTTCCATGTTCACCTTTTTCACTTAGCTAGCTATCACTCAAATATCACTCTCCAAGTAGGATTTGAGCACCATATTTTGGTCCAATTTTGCATACAAAGTTCAATTGCTAGGCAAATGGATTAGCTAGACAAATTTTTAAATAATCTTTACCAAACATGAATATACTACTTATCCATTTTTAAATGCTTGGCAATATTTTAAGATGCCATGTACCAAACACACCCATAAATTATTTTTTCTCAGGCTTTTTGAAGGAGTGGATTCTTTCTTGAATACCACCCATATAGTATTAGGGTGTGTTTGGTTGGGGGGAAATGTTGAGATAGATGGGTAAGTGAGAAGTGGGATAATTGGGTGCCTTTGTTTGGTTTAGGGATTCTAAATATTTTGCTACCTAAATGAGATTGCCACAGAAACAACATGGACGTCTATCTGAATGAGAAAACCGGCTAAAGTATCCCTCTTGATATATGGTATTGTATGTTAGCTAGGTAAATGGTGACATTGGGCAAGAGAGCTAATGACGAGCGTACCCCATCTGTTAGCGCGCGAATGTTTTGGGACAGTTCAATGTAAAAATCAAATTCCTGCTACAATTCACAATCAAAACCCGAACCTCTTAAATTGTCAAGGTGAAAAAGTCTACTCCAATGGATTACATTCAAACAATAAACAAAAGAAGATAAATTCTGGTTCTGAGAACAAAGTCAATCTGGTTCACTGGTTCAAGACAACCAAGGACATGCAGGGGAGATTAGTGAACCAACAATAAAACCAATGAAGGTGGGTGCTATTGTTCCCAAACTTTGTTCTCTTGGCTTCGGCTCCTGTGGAAGGACACAATGTACACTGTTTTAACTAGAAATGCTTGCAATATAACATGGTTTTTCTGTTGTAAGTAATACCTGTTGCAAGTTACAGGTTAAACAAGCAAGTTTTCTAGCTTAACTCCAAAGAAGAAGAAGAACGAAACCTGTAAGTTTGCACACAATACACTTTCATGATAAGGCAATTGCACATTCCTATTTCATGTTAACGAAGCTTTAGCATGGAAAACTGTGAAGAAAGAGAAAATTGGGTGATGATGATGGAAAAAAGGGAAGAAAGAACCTTTGAATAAAGACAGAGGAAGATGAAGCCTTGGTGGTGAAAGTTTTTGAGAGCTTTGTGGATGATGAACCATTCCATTCTTCCAATGTTATGGTCTTTCTAGAAGAATATGATGATTTTTGTAGCAAAGGTTCCATTCCCGGATGAAGTGAACTAAAATAGTTAGAAGACACAATGAAGGAACAGTGAAGTTCCAAACCTTTATGACCTCGCAGGTTTCTCTCTGTCACCATGGTCTTCATTATTTTTCGCGTTTCTCTCTATTTTACAATTTTTTTATTTTTTCAAAAATTTTAAAAACAGGGATATTTTCGTAATTGTCACTTATTTCCCCATCTATATTTTACCTCAAACCAAACATAGACTTTATAAATCTTACCTAATTTGCCTGGTAAATTTTTTTCCAACCAAACAACTTTTTTTACATTTTCTTACGAAATTCACTTTCCAACCATTTCCCTATCAATTACATTTCCCTAGTATTCAAAAAATCTCTCTTCAACCAAACACCCCTTATTGGACAGCCCACTAGTGAAACCTAAATGCAGGGTAGTAGTTGATTAATGTAAGAATAAGATGGTGATTGGTGACGTATGGTCAATGCTCGTCGAGCTTTGTAGCTGAATAGGAGAAAGAGATGTAATATAAATTAAACGGAGTGAATCCTCTCACGTGAAAAAGTGATTATGTGGTACGTTATTTGATCACGATCACTCATTTAAAAATTATATACTTTCTTGTCTCTTATCTCATCATGAATGAGTGATTATGATCAAATAACAGGATCACATAACTACTCTTTTAAATAAGAGGATTCACCCACAAAGTAAACGTACTGACAAATGAGGCGAGAGTGTTCACGCTTAAAAAAGGGGAGTTGTTGATTTCAACAAAAAAAAAAGGAGTTTGCCTATGCGAATTTGCTTGGTTTAGGTGAGAGCGATTTCGTCTAAATTCGATGAGATTGATCGTAATAGATTTGTAAATAGGTTTAAAATAATTATATTTTTTATTAAAATAATAATATATTAATTTTTTTTCCTAATTCTTAAAAATGACGTTTTATTAATGCAAATATTTTTTTTTACTAAATTTAAATTAATTTATAGAAAATAATTATTTCACGATATTATCTCATTTTAAAAAAACTCTTGCCTGCTTCATTAATTATTTTCCTGGGTTAGAAAAAAAACAATTAATGCCTCATTTGAATTATCTCCATTTTAAAATATCGTTTAAGATTTCTTTACAAGAAAGAACACAATATTAAATATTCTTAATTTTAAAGAAATAGAATTATGCTTGATTAAATTTTTTTTATTAATTTTCTTTCATTTTACATAATAGGGATATTAAATATAACAACAAAAATAAAAATAATTAATACTTTCTTGTTTTTTAAATAACAAATCAAATCAAATAATATTTCTTTTTAAAATGAATAAGAACATGTTTATTTGTATTTTTAAAATAAAAATAATTAATACTTTCTTATTTTTTAATTAACAAATCAAGTCAAATAAAACTTCTTTTTTAAAATGAATAAGAACATGTTTAAAAATTTATTAAATATGTCTAAAAATTTAAAATAATTAATTATTTTTTTGAGAAAACTAAAATTCAAAAAATATAATTTTAAATTTTTTTGTTATGAGTTTAAAAAATTCATAGAAATACTGTTTCGATAAACTTATCCAAACGCAATATATCTACCCAATTGGGGTCACATCATGCTAAAAAAGAAATTTCCACGTATAAGTGCTCCAAGAGCACTGACAGATTCGTCCGGGGGTATAATGACAGGAAAGGACACTTTTAGTTACTTCACATGATACACACCTACTCGTTCAGGCTCCTTCTGATCATTTCCTGATCCTATTCCCAAAGGGTTATTTTGCTTATTCGATTTCTTCTTCTTTTTTGGAGTTTTTGATCAAAAAATTGTAAATTTCAAAAAAAATTAATTGTGTAGTTCGTTAACCAAACGTTTTATCGGACTAATGCAGGAAGACGTGTTTCAGGTGGTTACGCATTTAGTCACGCACATGACACATGCGCGTTTCTGACAAATCTTGAACACTTTTGTACCAAGTACGTGTCTGAACACGTTGTACCAAGTGCGTGTTTCTGACAAGTCTGACGAGCACAATACCAAAATACATCATATTCAGGCACGCATTCCGTGGCATAGTTGCATCACAGTCAGAAACGCGCACATGGTACAGACGTGTTTAGACACGTACCTGGTACATACGTGTTCAGATTTGTCAGAAACGCGCATGTGTTAGATGCGCGACTAAACGCGTAACCACATAAAACGCGTTTTTCTGCATTAGTCCAATAAAACGTTTGGTCAACGAGCTAAACAGATAGATTTTTTTAAAATTTGCATTTCTTAGATCGAAATCCCTCTTTTTTATTTTTTGGAAACAATTTGATTTGTTCTTGAAAAACTACCAACGCTACAAGAATGGAACGAATAACTACGCAAGCCTAGATGGTTGGTCGCAGCTATTAATTGCTTTTTCTACTTTAACATGAATGCCACAAGTTTTAAAGTCATAATTTTTTATTTTATTATGAAAAAGTATTTATATTATGGGTAAACGATTTTTTCGACGGAGATAAGTTATAGGGAGAGTGACCATTTTGTCACGTTTGGACAAAAAAATTACCAGACTGCCACGCCAACAGTAAATTTTGCCAAAATGCCACGCGGTATAATTCGCTACACAATGTAGCGAATTATGTATGCAAGTAATTCGCTACACAGTATAGCGAATTATGCCGCGTGGCAGTTTGTGAAATTTTACTGTTCGCGTGGCATTCTGGTAATTTTTTTGCCAAAACGTGGCATTTTGGTCACTCTTCCTAAGTTATATTCAGTGAGCTCAAAATGATATTATTTTAGGACGAAAATTAAAGTATTTTTATAATTATAATATATTGCAGGGTTATATTAGTCTTTATCATTATAATTTTTTTTTTTTTGAAAAGCAAACAGGAAACATAAAAACAAAAAAAGAAACTAGGAACACCTCCTAGACCAAACTACTCCTGCATAGTCCCTTTCAAGTTTGTCACGACAACCAGAAGGAGGCGAGTCAAACTCTTGTAAAGACCAATCAAAGGAGTAGACAAAAGAGGCCATCCAATCGGCAACCCCATTCCCTTCCCTATGAATATGGGAAATTCTAACCCTCCAATTCCAATCCAGCATATTCCTTATGCGCAAGACCAAGTTAGAGGCTGGATGATGAGAGCTGCACCCTTCTCTTATGAAAAACTGGGCTACTAAGGAATCACCTTCAAGCCAGACAAAACGGAAACCTTTCCTCCATGCAATCTCAAGCCCAAGGAGACAACCCCAAAGTTCTGCTAACAAAACATTACCACAACCAAGATTTTTACAAAAGCCAACAAGCCACCTTCCACTAGCATTCCTAAATACACCCCCACAAGCAGAAGCTTCTCCATTATTCATACTTGACCCATCCACATTGAGCTTAACCCAAGGGTCCGAAGGAAAAACCCAAGAAACTAATTTCTCTTTATTCGAGTTAGTCTCAAGACCAGCAACCCGAAGCGTGTTTTCTGACCAAGAAAAATCTTCACCATAGACCATAGCAGCTCTAAAAGTGCCATAAGCAGGAACATAAGATCCCTGAAAAATTTTCTTATTCCTAGCTTGCCAAATGAAACAGGAAATGATACCAAACAGAAGAGGCCATGATGGCAAATTGGACCAATTACGATCCTCAGAGATATTGGACAACACCCATTGCTGAAGATTAAGAGAGAGAAAATCCTCCCAAGCCTCTCGCTTAACTGCAATCTCCCACACTTTTTTTGCTGCAATACAATCTCTAACCGCATGTAAGGAAGTTTCCATAAAACAATTGCACAGATGACATATATTTGAACCCGCCATGTGCCGTCTGCAACGCCTTTCATTTGTCAAAATTTTATCTCCTAACAACAGCCAAAGGAACGTACGAATCCGTTCAGGTCCATGCCACTGCCAAACGCGATTCCAAGGTAAATTGGTAGATTCCTCGTTACCCCTGGATATGGCCATATAAGCGGACTTCAGCGAAAAACTCCCATCAGATGTCCTTGTCCACAAAATTCGGTCATGACCATTAACATCCGAAGGAGGAAGGATGTTATTAATACGAGCATTGACGTGATCGGGAAGACTATGCTGGAAAGCCCCCCACATCCAACTTCCGGAGGATGAGACAAGATCAGAGACCATTAGCTGATGATTTATCTGAGAGGGATCAGAAATAGCAGCATAGGATGAGAGTGCACCACAACCCGGAACCCACGGGTCATCCCAAAAATGAGTAGAATTTCCATTACCTAGCAAAATTCTGGAATGCTGTAATATCACAGGCCAAGACGAAACAATTGCTTTCCAAAGAGAGGAGCTATTCCGAGTAGCAGAAATATTAGGAACCAAATCAGACTGAACTTTATACTTGCTCTTTAAAACTCTAGCCCAAAGCGCGTCTGGATTAGAAAGGATCCCATAACCAATTTTCATAATAAAAGCCCTGTTAACTTCCTTCATTTTCCTCAGACCCAGCCCTCCATGATCTTTATCCATGCACAACTGATCCCACGCAACCAGATGAGGACGAGTAGATGCTCTATTAGAACCCCACAAAAACCTCCTAATATGTTTCTCAATATCATTGCAGATTCCGAGAGGAACAACATAAACTTGCATTGTGTAGGCTGGAATAGCTGAGAGAACAGCTTTCGAAAGTGTAATTCTTCCTGCTAGAGAAAGACTGGTGTGGTTCCAGGCATTAATCCTAGATTGAACTCGATCGAGGATATGACTGAAAGCCGCCCTCCCAACTCTGCGATGATGAAGAGGAATACCCAAATACTTTCCAAGATCCACCGTCCTTGAGAAGCCCAACTCACCACTAAGTTCCTCTGCCAAAATATGATTCACATTGTGGGAGAAGAGAATTTTTGTTTTTTCATGGTTAACCTTTTGCCCAGAAGAAAGACAAAAATCATCTAGCACCTTGGAAATGGTTTGGGCCTGATCAAAGGATGCATCCGCACAAAGAATAAGATCATCCGCAAAAAAGAGGTGAGAAATGGGAGGAGCATTTCTCCTCAACATGATCGGCTTCCAGCACTTTTGCCTAACTGCATGGGAAATGAGATGACCAAGTCGCTCCATACAAAGAATAAATAAATATGGGGACAAAGGGTCACCCTGTCTAAGCCCCCTGGATGGGAAAAACTCCTGAGTTGTAGAACCATTCCAAAGAACATTCATCGAACAAGAAGAAACACACCACATAACAAGATTAATGAGATTTGGGGGGAGTCCCACATCCTGAAGAGTATCTCGGAGAAAGTCCCAGCTAATTCTGTCATAAGCTTTCTCCAGATCCACCTTAATCATCATCCAACCTTTGGCGCCTTTCTTTGACCTCATAGAGTGAATAATTTCCTGAGCAATAATTACATTATCTGTCCCTTGCCTTCCTTTGATGAAACTACACTGGTTAGGCATAACAATTTTATCCATCTTCAATTTCAAACGGTTAGCAATAAGCTTAGTAATAGTCTTATAAATAACATTACAAAGGCTAATAGGCCGGAAATCTTTAAGGGATTGAGGTGAAGTTATCTTCGGGATCAGGCAAATAAGAGTTTGATTAATATCCCGAACTTTTTGGGGATTATTAAACACATCTTTCACCAGATCACAAACAGAGCTTCCTACAATATCCCATTGAGATTGGAAAAATAGACTATGAAGACCGTCCACCCCTGGAGCTTTGTGAGGTCCCATGGAAAAAACTGTACTCCTAATCTCCTCATTCGAAGGAATGCTACCAATATGAATGTTGTGCTCTTGCACAAGGTGAGGAAAATAGCCTCTAATTGGAAGCCCAAGTCTAGCAGTATTATCCTCTTTAAACAAATTACGATAATACTCCACCGCCATATTCATCAGAATAGAGGGATCACCAATCCAATCACCCGCATCATTTTTCAGAGCATCAATACGATTTCTCCTCCTCCTAGCAGCTGTAGTAGAATGGAAGAATTTCGTATTCCGGTCACCATATTTCAACCAGCTAGCCCTAGACCGCTGAAACCAAGTAAGATCCTCCCGAATATAAATGAGATTCAACTGACGCCAAAGATCTTTCTGCAGAATTTCTAGAGCATGGCAAGGATGGTGACTAAGACTACGGTCAATACCCCTTAGTCTCGCCTGAAGATTATTCTTAAGCTTGGCATCTTCCCTAAAGCACTCCCTATGCCAGTGAGAAGCATTCGATCGAAAAGTTTCACTAGTTGTGCCCCAACCTGTACTCCCATTCCAACACTCCTGCACTAGGCCAGGGAAATCCTCATGAGTGAGCCAGGCTGCCAGAAATCTAAATGGACGGCTCCCTCCAGGATGGTGAGGAGAAGGACCCTCCCAGAGAAGAAGAGGTCTATGATCCGAGCAGTAGCAGGGAAGATGAGTCACAACCCTGTCAGGAAAGGACAATTGCCACTGCTCATTCGCACAAACTCTATCAAGACGTTCCTTCAATCTGCCTCTATGCCAAGTGAAAGTAGGCCCCTGATGACCCAAGTCTTCCAGATTGCAGTTCATAATACAATTTTGGAAATCATAAATACTCCTCGAATCAGGCGGGCCACCTCCCTCCTTTTCTGCTGCATGCAAATAAGAATTGAAATCTCCCAAAATGCACCAAGCCTCCGAGGATTGCTGTTGTAACCTTCCTAGAGCATCCCACAGAGACACCCTCTCAAGACGCCGCGGACTGGCATAAACAAAAGTAACAGCTTCCTCCTTCCTCCTATTACGCCAAAAAAATTTTAAATGGATAAACTGACGATGAGACTCTAAAATCTGAATCTGAGCTTCATCATCATTCCATAACACCCACAGACCACCAGAAAAACCTTGAGGATGAGCCATAACATGCTTTTGAAAGCCAAAGCCTTTCACCACCTTCTGAGCACGGTCAGCTCCGATACGAGTTTCAAGCAAAGCCATAACTTGAATATTAAAACGACGAGACAAGTCCCTAATAAGGGGAGAAAAACCCTTTTTTCCGGCCCCCCTGCAATTCCAAACACACACACTCATCAAAAAACCACAAAAAATAATGAGAAAGGATGAAAAACACCCTGTCATTAGACTTTGGGGAGATCAAAATTATCATTATAATTTTTTAATCTTATAATTTCAACACGATGTCGTTTTGAGTTCACTGGAGATAACTTCATTTCCGGTGACCAGAGAAAAACTTTTTTTTTTTGGAGGTTACAAGGAATTGAACACAATACCCTCACTACACACACCCCACACCACTAGGCTAACCGTAGTGGTGCCCTCCAGAGAAAAACTTTTACCCTATATTATTAAAGGAAATAAAATTAGGTACACCAACCTCAATTTTGAGGAATATTGAGGCTGAGGCCGCTATGAGATTTGAGGAATTGTTTTTTACTTTTTTAGAAATTTGTTTTTCAAAAGATTTCTTTTTTCTCTTGTTTTATTTTTTTCTCTTTAGAATGAACATTACAAGGTAAATTAGTGTATTCTGTATTTGATGTGATTGTTCGATGCCAACGGATTGCAGCATAAACAGCTCTTTTATAAGTTTTACTTCCCAGTTTTTCAGATTATTTGATTGAAAATTCTCATGTTTTAAATTTCATCATATTAATAACTTTTTAAAACGGGGTCTAATACTTGCATTAATTATGACAACTTTGTCCACAAGACCAAGTTGCTGTACGATTTAAACTATATTGAATTGGGATCAGTAATTCAAGCAACAAGAACAAAACAAAGGAATTTTAACTTCCAAGACATATTCAAAGATTACAGTCTGCAATGCAACCCACTACGAATATTCAAATGAGAATATGTTTCCAGTGCACAAACATAGGTACGATTATATTTATTAAAATAACTTAAACATACGCCAAGCAGAATGGACGGTAACCAAATTATTTGATTAACTAAACTCGGAGAGAGTTGATAAGATCTATCAGAACTTCTTGATAAAATCAAGAATATGATTGTTAACTTCCTCCGCAGCTTCTTGGTTGTTGAAGTGAGCTACCCCTTCCTGTATAACCACTTCCTCCAAATTCGGCACATCTTTCTTGAAAGCACCGCTATCGATATAGTCCTTCATCCCTAGCGAAGTGTACACTACATCTAAATCACCCGTTATGAATTTCACCGGTACTTTTACTTGCGCTCCAGTCCAAGGTGCCGTCAGCTCCCAATTTCTGTACATATAATGCACATCAAGTGAGTCATAAAAAAATAATATACCTATAATTAATTAACCAAAGATATAATTTATTTACCACATGCAGTAATAACACACACACAAGAATAGGAACTTACAAGTTCAAATTCCTATAGTAGTTAAGGCCTCCAGTGAAGCCTGATTTTTTAAATTTAGAAGCATAATAAGCGAGATCTTCTTGTGTGAGCCAAGAGGGAAGAGGCCTTGTATCATCTGGATTAGATCCCATCCCTTCTTTGGGCAAGATTGGTGGCCCAGGTTTGCGACCCATGAGAACGTTCTTTATTACCCGTTCAGCGCTACTTTTCTCAAGCTCAGCTTCGGCTTTGCCCGGTTCCTGTCACACCATCAATCAAAATATATGTGACTTGTTTGTTTGTTATAACAGAATTGTCAGATTCAGTTAAGGTTGTTGTTATTTTAACAAAAAGAAAAAAGAAAAGAAAAAAAGAACCTGGAATCTGCAGATATAGTAGTCATCTCCGTACAAGGCTCGCATGCCATCTACTGTCCTCACTTTGGGGTTTCTAGTAAAGAAAGGTACACTGAGACAAACATAGGCCTTGATTCTCTCAGGGCGAAACAAACATAGGTACCAACCTATCAAGGCTCCCCAATCATGTGCAACGAGGAAAACTTGATCCACATCGAGTGAGTCAATAAGGGCAACAATGTCACCCACGATGTGGAAACATGTGTAGCTGCTGATTGAAGTAGGGGCTTCGGTGTCACCGTAGCCACGGAGATCAGGTGCCACGGCACGGTAACCGAGGGAGCTGAGAGCCAGAATCTGGTGTCGCCATGAGTACCAGAGCTCGGGGAAGCCGTGAAGGAACAACACCACAGGACCTTGTCCTTTCTCTGCTACATGCATTTTGATGCCATTCACTTCCACTGTCCTGTGCTCTATTCCTTCCATCTCTTCTTCGGTGTTGTGTGTGTGTGTGTGTGTGATAGTGAATGTTATGTGACTATGTTATTTATCACCGAAGATGGGCCACGGGATGGAATTAACTATGGGCGGTGAAGGTTCTCGAAGAAATTTTTTGTATAGAAAAAAAATTACTATCGAACGTTAGGTGCAAAGAACAAGAGTACTCTACACACGTTCCGAATGAGAGATGGTTCACTGCACCGTTTGGAGATGTAGATCTGTTCGAGTATTTAGTGCGCATTAAAAATAGGGAAGGCTGAATCAGTCTTGTTTAACTGTTCCACTATTGGCAGATTGTATGCATCTATTTAATTACTATTAAATGAAATAATTCCAAATTCTCCTATTTTCATACTTATTAAATTATTTAATTCTTTTCTATTTTTAATATATTAAGTAAATTTTGAGAGTGGATCTTCTTAGGTGAAAAAATGATTATGTGGTCATGTTATTTGATCAGAACCACAAATTTAAAAATTATACACTTTTTTTCTCTTATCTTATCTCATCATCGATGAGTGGTTGTGATCAAATAACATGATCACTTTTTCACATGAGAAAATCCACTCCCGTAAATTTTTCATTTATTTCTGCTTTTTCAAGTACTAATTAAAACAATTTTTGTGATAATAATTTAGAAAAAGTAATCATTTAAAAAATAAAAAATAACGAGCATAAAAATTATATTAGTTAAAGAGTGTTTAATATCTTTAATTATTTAAATTTATTAAAAAATTAAACGTTTCTTATTTAATTATTTATTTTAATTATTTTTATCCAACATTTTAAGCCTACCCATTGCAAAATTCTCTAACATAAATAAGGTTTGAATTTTCTACGCCAATATTAAATGTACGAACAAAGATATCTCTACTTGCCGATAACCGATGTTATTGTCTCTTAAAGAAGGTGTAGTACATTTACCGAAGAAAAGAAAGAAAAGAATATGTACCAAAAAAAAAAAAAATAATAAATAAAAGAAGGTGTAAGTACATATTTGAATTAATTTTTTTGAAAAATAAATCTTTTTCTTAGAGTTTTTTTTAAAGGAATTAAAACAAAAATTCTCTTTTAGTCATTTTTCTAAACATGAATTAAATATCGAATTTGGTCATTTAAAATTTATTGTATTATCATTTTAGTTCTTTAAACAATTTTGTTATTCGATTATTTAAAAAAAATATAAATAGTTATCAAATTTATTTTATGTATTGCTACTTTAGTTTTTTATGAAAATAAATTTGTTTTGTTTTAAATTTATAAAAATTAAGTTAATAATTAAAATTTGAAAACTAATTAACAATAATATAGTATTTAAATGATTAATTTTATATTTTACTTTTAAAGAAAAAATATATTTTTCATATTACAAAAGATAATTTTATTTCATGCAACACACAACAGATTGATGTAACTCAATTTTTTCTTTCTCTCTATTCTCCTTAATGATTCTCACTCTTACATGCTTCTGTTTAAAGAAATCAATGAAATAGGCTCACAGTTTCAGACGTCTCTCTAATCACTTACTATGAATCTCTTATTTCTTCATTAGACTAATCATGTTCTTTTCGGTGCTAGCCACTTTTTATATGAATAATTAATTAAAGAGAAAAACAATAATTTGATTTAATTGAAAACAAAAAAAAAAGTTAAGATTTGTTAAATAAGATCGTATATGGAATAATAATAAGTAATGATCGATTATTAAAAATAAAAATAATGTGAAATGGGGTTGATTGTTAACTCTAATATTATGACATATTTATATTATTTAATAAAATTTTAAACAAAATTTAAGAATCTTATTATTGGAATAATCATCTATCTTGTTCATGTCTTGTATTAAGTTTTTCTTTGAATATCAATAAAAGTATAATGGAATAAGTATTTTTTCATATATTTTTAAAGTATATATTGTATTAGTTTTAATTATATTAATGGAGTGAAAAGTGATTTCAGATTGACGACGCATCTTACGGCAATAAGCATAATAACATACATGTTGTGTAATGCGTAGGATGCGTCGTCATATTAGTGACTTCTTTGGAACAGTTTTCTCGTGTTGTGTAATTCGTTTTTATTAGTTTCATGTATTGCATAAAAAGAAAAGAGAAATTGGTACATGTAAATTGGAAAAAGTATATTTCACATTATTAACTTAACTTGGCTTGGAATCTTTTTTTTATGTCTTTTGCTGCTACTACTAGTTAAGATAGATTATTTATTATTTATTTATTTTTGGTAAGGGGCATCAGGCATGGCCCCAAAGCAACAAACATAAGCAAAACTAAAGCAGGAAACTAACAGAAGAAAGTAAAAGAGCAGACAGGGACCATAAAAAACAAAAAGTTAACAAGGATTTAGACTATCAGCCTCCAAAAGATAGATTATTCAGTCATACAGAATCATTAGAACCGCCTAATAGTATTATGCTTTTAATGCCAGGACAAATTGTGATCCAAAGAATAAACACAAGGGACATAGCACCAAGCACAAAAGTCATCGGTGGCTGTGCATCATTCTAAAATGAAAGGAAGTAAATGACAAGATTGCCGAAGCAGACTAACCGTACTCGTATTTTGTAGTAAAAAATAGCTTCAAATCATTTTACCAAAAAAATAAATAAATAGCTTCAAATCAAGGATCCGCACGAATATATTTTCTTGTTCATAAATGGTTGGTGTAAATACTTTTGTATCCATCTTTTTCTTTGCCATAAATATTCCTTTCATTTTAAAACTTGTTAGGCTATTTTAAATTATTTATTATTTTGAATCTTAAGGAAATATTAATGACTTCCCCCCCCCCCCTAATTTTATGTTTCTCTTTTAATATTTTTACTAAATTAAATGAAAGAAAACATTAATGAAATATTAAGATAATTTAGTAAAATATAAATATATTTTTTAAAAATTAAAAATATTTAATAAATTTCTTATTTCTTGTACAAAATCCTTAAACTCTATCAACTTTGAGAGTGAATCCTCTCATGTGAAAAAGTGATCGTGTGGTAATGTTATTTGATCACAATCATTCATTGATGATGAGATAAAAAAGAGAAAAGTGTATAATTTTTAAATGAGTGATTGTGATTAAATAATATGACCACTATTTCACATGAGAAGATCCACTCTCATCAACTTTTATCAAACCAAAAGACAGTTATTTAAAAGCACTGTACAATTAGTGAGTCTGTGTGTGTATCTTATTAAATAAATTTTCTGTCACGCAACAAAGAAATCTGTTATCAAAACGTGAATAGGCATCACTTTTATAGGTAAAAGACTACTGTAAAATACTACAAAAATGGAAGAAATTTCAGGGTTGATGTAGTAATTTCACTAAAAAAGATATTGTTATATTATTTATAAGTTTATAACTTTATGGTGAATTTAAAAATTTTAAGACAAAATTATAAATTTATAAAGTAAAAGTTACAATATATTAAAAGGGTTTGATGTTTGTTATTTTAAATGAAATAAACTATGTCATTTAAGAGAGAGATAGACACAAAAAATAAAAATCATGGGGAGAAAGTGAGTGACTTTTTTTAATTTAAATTTTAAATAAAAAAATTATTTTTTGTCCATCTCTCTCTTAAAATGACATAACTTTATGTCATTTAAAATGACAAATACTTTATCTATATTAAAAATACATATTTATTAAAATAACATGATATTTCCCTTTCAAGAAACAAAATGGACCGTGCAAACTTATGAACGAAAAGAAAACATCAAAGTTGCTCACCAAAAGAAAAAAAAAAAACATCAAAGTTGGTGGCTGTTAGAAATATTATCAAAATCGGTGACATGATGTGCGCAGCTCACTGGTAATAAATTGTCGATGTAATTCGACGGTATATCCAAATTAAGGAAGTGGTCCTGTTTGTTCAGGAGACATTGAGAGAAGGAAAGCCTAAGCAATCAGGGGGAGGTGGTTAGCACTTGGCACTTTTTCAGATTATGGGTACGGGCTTGGTATTTATGGTCTCTGACGTTGTAGGGTTTGTGTGTCTCGGGTATGTGATGATCTATTGTATGTTGACAAAAAAGTAGTTTGACAAAAAAGTAATTGGGACAGTGACCAACGTGCCATGCTTTGACAAACAAATTATCAGAATGTTACGCGAATAGTAAAATTTCTTAAACTGTCACGCGTGATAATTCGCTACACAATGTATCGAATTACGTTTGCAAATAATTCGCTACACTGTGTAGCGAATTATGTCAGGTCAGATTGCCCCGTCAGCAAGAATGCCACGTGTTAACCCTGGAGTAATTCGCTAGGGTATGTAGCGAATTAAGTTGACCAGGAGTCAGTCATGGCAGTCTCTTATCGGACACGTGTCACAACTCCCATAATTCGCTATACCTTGCAGCGAAATACATGTCAGATTGCCAGTCCTGTCCAGTCATTGTCAGGACAAGTGTCAATACCCCCAAAATTCGTTGTACTGCCTAGCGAATTATGTACTTATTTTGCCATGAATCATAGCGAATTAGAGACCGCTCTGACTGATAATGGACAGGTGTCAGCCCCCTAGTAATTCGCTAGGGGGCATAGCGAATTATGTTGCATAAAATGGTACCCCATGTAGCGAACTTTGTTACTATAAATCAGCTCAATTCCATTTCAGGAACGGACTTTGAGTGCGAAAATTTGCCATTTATATACAAACATTACTACTTTTGTGTTATCTTTTGTGAATGTTAGTTAATTTTCTACTTTTGTAAAATGAGTGAGGGTAATCGCCACAGTTTATTATAATGGGAGAAGATATTTTGGACCAAACGGGCAAGTTTTTGAAGGTGATGCAAAAATGTTTCGCATGAGCCCAACATGCAATCTTCACGAGCTTAAGAAGATAATCTACAAGAAGTTGAGACTACAATGTGGTCAAACTCTAGCTCGATTGACCGCTAGGTGTGCCTCTAGTAACCCCGTGCAATGGGTTGGCGTGGAAATTGTTGAAGATGACGATGTAACGTTAGTAGTAGATGCAAGCACTTCAGAACACGGCGAGTCAAGATTTATTGAATTTTATGCAGAAGTCAACTATGGTGGACAATCAAGCAGTCAACTTTCTCCACCATCCACTGACATCATCGACATAAACATGGTGCCAGTGGTTAATCCGGAAGATGAGGACGCGTCCTCAGCCTGCATTAATACCCCCAGTCAATACCCCCAGCCTGCATCAGCCATGGCTGAATCTCCTCGGGAATGTCAAGGTGATTATGGGTCGCAGCATGGCGCACATTAATTACACGATCATTGACATTCGGATCTTCACAGGTGTTCCACACATGTGTGGAAATATGTCTGTCCTGCAAAGTTAGGAGAGTATTAACCTCCGGCCCAGGGTCAATCACGCTGCGTGGTGACCCAGGACGAGCTGCATCATCATGCTCCATAGATCTAATTACAAGCATAAAATCAGCATATTAGCGATAATTTAAACTGACAGAATGCAAAATTAAATAATTGCACAATTATAATGCACAACAATGAAAACAATTATTTATTTATGACTTACGTAAATGTTATAATTATGTACACTATTAACATAAATTATTAACCCAAATTATAATCAAAAACTAAAAATACATTAATATAACCCTAAATAAATACAAAAAAAAACAATTGAATAGTTTACAACTAATTGAAGTTTATGCTTTAAATAAATTAACAAATTTCTAACCTAACATTTAAAAAATCAACACTAACTAATATTATAAAATTATTAAAGCCTAATCAAAAAAGAAAATAAATTATATTAACATTAAATTATATTACAAAATTATTAAAGCATAATTATAAAAAAAAAATTTATAGGGAAATTTTTAAGAGAAAGAACATTTCCGTAGATAAAAAAACAATTCAGATTATAGGAAAATTTTTAATAGCATAAATATAAAACTAAAATAACTTAACTTTATATGAAAGAGAATGAACCTTAAATAATACTTTAACTAACCTAATGTTTGAAATATCTACATTAACTAACCTAATGTTTCAAAAATCTACACTAACTAATATTAAACATTAAACAATGCATTAAATAATACATTAAATAAAATAGATTCAACCAAAACTAACCCAAATAACTAGATTAACTAACCTAATGTTTCAAAAATCTATACTAACTACTATTAAACATTAAATAATGCATTAAATAATAAATTAAATACAATATTGAAACAACAAAAACTAAACAAACAAAAACACTAACCCAAATAACTACATTAACTACTACTAAACATTAAATAATAACTTAAATAAAATTTTAAAACAAAAAAAACTAAAGAAAAAATAAAACTAACCTTTAGAAAGAGAGAGACCACACTTAGAGAGAGAATGAGTGAGGTTGGAGGGGTGGGGGGCGGAGGGGATTTATAGAAAAAATTTGAAGCAAATTCGCTACGGTGTGTAGCGAACTTGTGCATGATTGACACGTGTCCAGCATGCTGTTGTGCGGCAGGTTTCCGTTAGGAGTAATTCGCTACATACCCCAGCGAATTACTCCAGAGTTGACACGTGGCATTCTTGCTGACGGGGCAATCTGACCTGGCATAATTCGCTACATAGTGTAGCGAATTATTTGCAAACGTAATTCGCTACACTGTGTAGCGAATTATCACGCGTGACAGTTTGGAAAATTTTACTGTTCACGTGGTATTCTGGTAATTTGTTTGCCAAAACGTGGCACATTGGTCACTGTCCCAAAGTAATTTGGCCAAGCATATTTTGGTGTCAATGATATATTCTTTTAAGGAAAAAAACTATCATTTAAAAGGATACAAGTTGTGTCCTTTTAGATAATTTACATAAAGTATGACCGGTCATACTTTGTGTAAATCATAAAAGTTGCTTTTTTTCTCTCTCCTCAGTCATATCGCTGACGTGTAAAGTGAAAAAAAAGTAACTTTTCAGAATTACACAAAGTATGATCGGTCATACTATGTGTAAGTCACTAAAAGGACAAAACTTGTATCCTTTTAAATGACACACACTAAACCCTTCTTTTAAAGCATGTAAGATGTATTCTTTTAGGGACTTATACAAAGTCTGATTAGACATACTTTGTATAAATCACTAAAAAGACACAAATTTATATCTTTTAAAAAGATGTTTTTTTTTTTTTCCCTCGTCATAATGATTTGGTCAACATTGTAAGTTAGAATAGAAGTTGCAAAATGTGGAAGCATATTTCATGAGTGTTAAAAACAATGTACTATATGCCTGAGAGTGAGAATAACTGATAGATTTGTCCAACTGAGAGCGAGAGTATCCAATCCCGGTTATATTATTAAACATTACAACTTAAAATTAGGAGATTGGCATAGCAGCAAGATTGATTTCATTTATAAATGAGATCAGAACTTCCTAATGAAGTCGAAAATGTGATTAGTGATTTCCTCTGCTGCTTCTTGATTATTGAAGTGAGCCACTCCTTTTTGCACAATCACTTCCTCCAAATACGGCACAGCTTCCTTGAAACCTCCACCGTGGATATGCTGCTCCGTGCTTCGCGAGGTATAAACCATGTCTAATTCACCTGTAATGAATTTCACAGGAACCTTGATTTGCACTCCAGTCCACGGTGCTGTCAGCTCCCAATTTCTGCAAAATACATACAAGTGTAATTAACTAACTGTCTTTATAATTCGGGGATCCCAGTCATGTTGTACAATTCTCATGAATCAGGGAATTACAAGTTAATATTTCTATAGTAATTCAACCCTCCAGTGAAGCCTGTTTTCTCAAATTTAGAGACAAAATAAGCAAGATCATCTTGTGTGAGCCAAGAGGGCAAGGTCTGAGGAGTATCCGGATGGAATCCAGTTCCATATTCTCCCTTGGGCAACATTGGAGGACCAGTTTTGCGAGTTGTAAGGATGTTTTTCAGCACACTTTCAGTCCCAACTTCAGCCATCTCAGCTTCCATTTTTCCCGGCTCCTATTGACACGCGGGTTAAAAACAATTATTGCCATCAGATCTAACATTACATTTAACTCTCACTCCATTTCATAGAAAAAATAAAATATCATATTGGAGCTTCATAATCCACAATTTATAATCTAGAACGGCATGTGTATGAACAACTAGTAAGCTTAGGAAGCTTAAATTATGCAAAGCCTATTAAAATAAAATGAAAGGCAGGGCTAGCTAAATAAAAGAAGTAATAGAAGAACCTGAAATCTGCAGATATAGTAGTCATCTCCATACAAGGCACGCAAGGCATCTATGGTCCTGATGTTGGGGTTTCTGTGGAAGAATGGGACACTGAGGCATACATAGGCTTTGACTCTGTCGGGACGAAACATGCAGAGGTACCAACCCATAAGGGCTCCCCAATCATGACCAACGAGGAAGACTTGTTCAACACCCAATAAATCAAGAAGTGCAACGATGTCACCCACTATGTGAAAGTATGTGTAGTCGCTGACTGAAGCAGGGGCATCGGTGTCACCAAAGCCACGCAGATCTGGGGCAACGGTGCGGTATCCGAGGGAGCTGAGAGCCACAATCTGGTGGCGCCATGAGTACCAGAGTTCAGGGAAACCATGGAGGAACAGCACCACAGGGCCTTGTCCTTTCTCTGCGATATGCATTTTGATGCCGTTGACTTCCACTGTCCTGTGCTCGATTCCCTCCATCTCCTTTCTTGCAGCAAATGCCACAGATCAATGAAAATGTTTTATTAGTGTTTGCTATTGAAATATTGGAACTCAAACAAAAACAAAAAAACAAAAAAAGTGATTAATAATATTAAACGTTCCTCATCCATCGATAATACCCAAATTTATAAGCTTGTTTGCCTTTCCTCTTTAAAATTGGATAGGAAAAATGTTCCATCTATATAAAAAAAAAATTAAATGAAATAACGTAAATATTGATTTTTAAATTAGCAAGTATATCTATTATTCTTATTAAATTAGCAAGTATATCTATTATTCTTATTAAATTTAAATAAAGGTTAACTCTGACGGATGAACAATAGAATCGAAGTCTTCTAGTATTAACACAAGATATAGTTTTATCTTGGTGCATTCTTTTAGTGTAGTTACACTTCAGTTACACAATTTGTATTTAGTTACATTGTGGTTAGAGCTGTTGTAACTAATTTGTTATAGCCGTTGTAACTGATTGCTGAGTCACTCCCTTTTATGCTCTCATATATTAGAATAGAGCCAAGTGTACAGATAATTCAATTTTCATAATGCTGAAACACTTTCTTCGTTCATCTCTCTCTCTCTCTGTTCTTACTTTCCTCTGTTACTTTTCGTTCTCTTTGATGGTATCAGAGCCTTCTCGTTGAGGGCCTGATACAGATACACACCATGACTTCCGCATCGTCTCGAGATTCAATGGCAGAAAACAAAGCTCCACAACTCTTCAATCATCAGATCTCTGTTAAACTAACAGAGAAAAACTACCTTCTTTGGAGTCAAGTTGTAGAACCGGTGATTACATCTCATCAACTTCATTCTTTTCTTGTTAATCCTAAAATTCCATTGCAGTATGAGTCAGAGCATAACAGAATTGATCAGATCGTGAATCCAGCTTACATTGACTGGATACGGCAAGATCAAATGCTCCTTTCTTGGCTACTTTCAACGATTATTGAAGAAATCCTCAATGAGATACTAGGAGTTCAACATGCATGTGAAGCATGGGAACAGATCCATAAACTTTTTCATGGAATGATGCGTTCAAAGCTACGCCAACTCAGATCTGAGATTCGAACCATCAAGAAAGGAGGTAGATCAGTAGTGGAGTACCTTCGACATGTAAAAACGATCTGTGATGAGCTTAAAGCTATAAAGCATCCAGTACCATTGGATGAACAAACAGAGATAGTTCTGGATGGACTTCCACCTGAATTCAATTCCTTTGTCTCCTCAGTTCGTGCGCGTGAAAATCCATATGCTCTAGATGATTTACGAATAGAGCTCATAGGTTACACGAGATGATGTTGGCTAAACAAAATGATGTACTGTTATCTGAGTCAATGTCAGTGAATGTTGCTCAAAAGAGTTCAAACTCTAACCAGAATGATAACTCCAACAACACTGCTCCTTTGATCCCAACTTCCCTTGGTCAAGCACACAACACTGGATTTAACTCAGCAGGAAGAGGTAGAGGAAGATTTTTTGGCAGAAACAATCGTGGTAGAGGTCGTGGAGATCACAGCAATCTGCAATGTCAGTTGTGTTACAAGTTTGGACATGATGTTCACAATTGTTGGCATAGGTTTGATGAGAACTTTACTCCTACACTGCCAGCACCAGAAGCACCTCAGTTTTTCTAGTCAACTCCCAATTTTTCACATCAGAGGTCATTTCAGTATGTGAGGCCATCCAACACTGTTCAGTCTCCACAAGTTATGCTCACATCTCTTCCACAACAGCATTCTTCCTCACAGCAAAATACAACAGTTCAACGAGGACTTCTCCCTATACCTTCACAACTACCAGCACTAGATTGGTATCCTGATTCAGGTGCATCCCATCATGTTACTGCTGAACCTCAAAATCTGCTTCAGAGTACTCAACTTTCAGGTTCTGATCAGATCTTCATAGGCAATGACCAAGGTCTGCAAGTTCGAGCTACTGGTTCCTCTTATTTTCCCTCTCCTCTCAAACCACACACAAATCTCTATCTTCAAAATTTACTTCTTGTCCCTTCTATTGCAAAGAATTTAGTCAGTGTTAGCAAGTTTGCTAGAGACAACAATGTGTTTTTTGAGTTTCACCCACTGTCTTGCTGTGTCAAATCACAGGAATCTCATGAGGTGCTGTTAGAAGGAACATTGGGCAATGATGGATTATACCATTTCAATGGTGTTCAACTTTCTCATCCTCCAAGACAAACAAGTCAGCAGAGTCATTCCACTTTATCTCCTTATTTTCCCTTTGTAACTCCATGTGTTCTCCTTATGTGTCTTCTACTCCCAAGTCCACTGATGTATCATTACCTTGTGTAAATAACACTGCTGTTGTAACTAGCAAAGCAATAGGTTCAAATTACTTGTACAATCTGTGGCATTGTCGTTTGGGTCGTCCTCATAGTGAGGCTCTCAAAGCTATACTTAGTTCCTGTAATATCTCTATTCCTAATAAAGATGACTTGTTTTTCTGTTCTGCTTGTTGCTTGGGAAAAGCTCACAGATTGCCATCTACACTTTCTTCCACTAAGTATAACAAGCCTTTCGATCTTATATACAGTGACCTATGGGGTCCAGCCCCAATCAAGTCTACTATGGGATACACTTACTACATCTCATTTGTTGATGCATACAGTCGATTCACTTGGATTTATCCTCTAAAATTAAAATCAGAGGCTCTTCCAATTTTTAAACAATTCACTACTCTTATCTCTAATCAGTTTCAAACATCAATCAAAGCTATCCAAACAGATTGGGGAGGTGAATTTCGATCATTCACTCAACTCCTCCAAAAACTAGGAATTGTTCATCGCATTGCCTATCCACACACTCACCACCAAAATGGTGTAGTTGAACGAAAGCATCGCCATATAGTTGAAACTGGTCTTACACTTCTTGCATATGCCTCTTTACCTTTAAAATTTTGGGATCATGCATTTATCTCAGCTGTCTACCTCATCAATTGTCTTCCTACTGCCCCATTAAACTTTGAAGTCCCATATACAAAGTTATATAAGGTTGTTTCTGACTACAAGTTCCTTAAAGTCTTTGGGTGTGCTTGTTTCCCCTTTCTTAGGCCCTATAACACACATAAGCTTGAGTTCAGATCCAGTGAATGTATTTTTCTTGGATACTCACCTAATCACAAAGGGTACAAGTGTCTTAATTCAGATGGGAGGTTGTTTATTTCTAAGGATGTTCTGTTTAATGAAAGCAGATTCCCTTACAGCTCTTGGTTCCAATCTGGTTGCTCATCTTCTAACAGCACTCATTCTCCTGTAAGCAGCATTATACCTCTTATACCACAAAGTCAATTATTGCCAACAACACAGTCTCCTACAATCTCCATACCTGCACACTGTCCTGGTAATTTTTCTCCTCCCAATACTTCTGATTTCCACACTGGTACGTCCTCTTCTCCTGCTAATTTGGATTGCTTCACTGACACATCTTCTCCTCTCAATAATTCTACTTCCAACAATCCCGTAACTGATTCTGCTCATATTATTCAGCCTGAACACCAAACTGTTCCTGTAAGATAGTCCACGAGATCATCACGTCCTCCAACCTATCTCAAAGATTATTGTTGCAATCTGTCCTCCATCCCTATTAAACAAAAACCACAGGCTCTTACCACCTCTCTTGAACCAAGCTCGATGAAACAGGCCTTGGCTGCCCCTCACTGGCGCTCAGCTATGCAAGCTGAATATGATGCACTACAAGCTAATGAAACATGGACCTTAGTCTCACTTCCACCTAACAGAAGAGCCATAGGCTGCAAGTGGGTCTTTCGTGTGAAGGAAAATTCAGATGGCAGTATAAATAAATATAAGGCAAGACTTGTTGCCAAAGGGTTTCATCAACAAGATGGATTTGACTACAATGAAACATTCTCCCCTGTAGTCAAACCTATTACTATTCGTACTGTTCTGACCATTGCTGTATCCTATGGATGGTCCCTACGTCAACTAGATGTCAATAACGCCTTCCTAAATGGAATCCTTGAAGAGGAAGTTTATATGCAACAACCCCCTGGGTTTGAATCTAATGATAAGTCTCTTGTTTGCAGGTTACAGAAAGCTCTCTATGGGCTGAAACAAGCTCCCAGAGCTTGGTTTGACAAGTTAAAGAGTGCACTACTGCAGCTAGGCTTCTCTGCAAGCAAATGTGATCCTTCATTGTTCTTATACCGAAAAGACACACACTGTGTTTTCATGCTAGTCTATGTGGATGACATTATTATCACGAGCAGTGATCCAAACTTTGTTCAGTCTCTGATTGCTCAACTTAACTCCCAATCTGCACTCAAAGACCTTGGTGTTCTTGATTATTTCTTAGGCATCGAGGTTAAACGAGCAACTTCTGGAGCTGTCATCCTTTCTCAGTCCAAGTATATCAAAGATTTTCTAATCAAGGCCAATATGGCTGAAGCCAAGAGCATCTCAACTCCCATGCCATCTGGGTGTAAGCTGTCTAGAACTGGATCCAATTATTATTCTGATCCTTCTTATTTCCGATCCATTGTTGGGGCATTGCAGTATGCCACCTTGACCAGACCTGAACTCAGCTATCCTGTTAATAAGATTTGTCAATTCATGTCTCAACCTTTGGAAGAGCATTGGACTATAGTTAAACGTATACTCAGATACTTGAAAGGTACCATTCATCATGGGTTGGTGCTGCAACCTAGTCATCCTAGCAGCCATTTTTCTATTACAGCTTTCTGTGATGCAGACTGGGCAAGTGATCCAGATGATAGAAGGTCTACCTCAGGAGCTTTTGTTTTCTTTGGATCCAATCTTGTATCATGGTGGTCTAAAAAGCAATTGGTTGTAGCCCGTTCAAGCACAGAAGCAGAATATAGGAGCCTTGCTCTTACTGCTGCTGAGATTCTATGGTTGAAATCCTTACTCAAAGAATTGCAGATTCAGTTCTGTACTCCTCTCATCTATTGTGACAACCTTAGTACAGTATCTTTGTCTCATAATCCAGTGCTACATGCCCGTACAAAACACATGGAACTTGATATTTTCTTTGTTAGAGAGAAAGTTATTGCCAAGGAAGTGCAAGTCCTTCATGTTCCTGCCATTGACCAAGTTGCAGATACTCTCACAAAACCTCTTGGAGCTCCTCGATTTCTTTCTCTTCGTGACAAACTCAGAGTAGTGGATTCTACAACTTTCAATCAGAGACTCTGAGTTTGCGGGGGTGTATTAACACAAGATATAGTTTTATCTTGCTGCATTCTTTTAGTGTAGTTACACTTCAGTTACACAATTTGTATTTAGTTACATTGTGGTTACAGCTGTTGTAACTGATTTGTTACAGCTGTTGTAACTGATTGCTGAGTCACTCCCCTTTATGCTCTCATATATTAGAATAGAGCCAAGTGTACAGATAATTCAATTTTCATAGTGCTGAAACACTTTTTTCGTTCATCTCTCTCTTCTTACTTTCCTCTGTTGCTTTTCGTTCTCTTTGATCTAGTAACTCCGGCCCCCCAAAAAAAAAGTCTCACGAGAAAGCTTAGGAAAAATGTTCAAGTTACCAATGGGTGACTGTTTATTGTGACAACAAGGTAACAATTTTTTTTTTTTTAATGCATAAGATGAGATTTTAGAAATTTGAATTAGATAGTAAGAAAAACTTCGAAATTACAAGTGTTGTCTCACTTAATTTTAAGCCTATCCAGTATCCACGAAATGATTAATTAAATAATCTGAATATGGGAATCCCACGAGATTTATGTAAGGCTGTGGACCACTTCTTTCCAATCGCAGGCCAACAAATTTGACTTTTTAAACTAACGAGCTTAGGCAAAGAGAAGGCAATGCGGCTCTAGACAACATTGAGAAGATTAGGTTCTGCAAAAGACAAATTGTAACGTAAATTTTTTAATAAATGATAGCTTCTGAAATCTTATCCCCTAGTGTGGGTCCACCTCTTTTTATTTTCTACAATAGTAATCATTAAAATTAGAGAAAAATACTTTTACTTTTGATTAAAAAAAATATGTCAAACTCACGTAAAATTAAATAAGTTTCTTTGTGATTACCCAAAAAAAAAATAAGTTTCTTTGTAAATAAAGGATTTTAAAAAAATATTAATAAGACTCTCTTTTTTGGTGAATATTAATAAGACTCATTTACTTTTATATAAGTATAACAGAAAATTTATTTTTTTACAATTAAAACAGAATCATAAAGTACTTAAAATAAAAAAAAATTTAAAGGACACAACTCTTGTATTAAATTATTATATTTCATTATTTTTTACCTTCTCTCTTCTCTATAATACTTTTTTTCTCTCCTCTTAATTTTATGAATGAGAGAATCTAAAAAAATCATTAAATATGCATCAAAACACCGTTTAAAATGACACATATATTCTTTAAAATAACAAATATTTTTCTCTAAAATAAATCCTCTCGAGATGCATTTATTTGGCTCAGGGTGTGCAACACGGTTAAATAAATATTAGGGAAAAGTTCATCAATGCTCTTGTGATTTGCTTCAGAATCACCTATACCCCTATGATTTTTATATCACAGATGCCCCTGTGATTTGTAAAAGGATATGTTTTTTATCATATATGTCCTTGTGATTTTTTATTTTTTACAAAACACAGGAGTATATGTGATAAAAAAAAACCACAGGAATATAGATGATTCTGAAGCAAACCGAGATATTTTGGTGAACTTTTCCCAAAATATTACTAATGACAAGATTTTTTGTTCACGACAATCAGCATATGTACATTTACAAACTAAATACAAATAAATACTAAAATTTTCAAAAATATCTTTGCTCGTAATTGTCACCTTTTGTTTAAGAATTATATTATGCTAATATTATGATTGGCTTCTTAAAAAGTTCACAATCACAATGTTTGACCGATTGAAGTATAAAATAAGAATTTAATTTTCATATATTGCCTTGTAATTTTTTTTTACAATTACATTATCATTTAATTACACATTACACAATTATTAAGGTATTTTTACTATCACTACCACTATTTAGACAGTTAAAGTTTTTAATAATATGTTAACATATTGTTAAAAAATATTATAAATAACATTCATGTAGCAACTGTATCTAATTTAAGCTCAAAATATTTAAAACAAAAAATGCACTAAATTTTCAGGACACCAATATTGTTTTATTGTTTGTTTTTCTTCCGTTATAAAATATTGTTTTCTATTCATCCAAGTAAATACGAATGTATTATTTTGGGAAAAATGTTTGTGAAAGATAAATATTTTAATTAAAACTAGTATTTTTTTATTTAATATTTAAATTAAAAAAATATCACATTTCTCCCACCATTTTTGTTTCTTTTATCATAAAAACCAATAATTTTGACAATAATAACATAATTCTATATCCTTTAAAAGAATAAATATTAATCTCTATTACTTTATGGTTCAGGAAACTCCTCTATCTGATCAAAATCATTGGGCTAATTGGTTTTTCTATAACGAGGTCCTGTGGCCCAAACCCAGCTATACGACGAACAGAACTCTTAAATACCAAAAACAAGTAAATAACGTTGGAGACAAATACATACTAGAAAGTAGAAAAAAAACAACATATTTCACAGAGAAATGAAAAAATCACAAACCCATCACAAGTCACAAACAACATAAAAAGATTTGTTGTGAATTTTTCTTAGTTTAATACTTAAATGCAACCTTTTTTCTTTTCTTTTTCATTTTACATATATACGAAACACGATTACTGAGTAAGCATCACCTAATTTACCTCCATTTTCTTTCTAGGTCTAGTTGACTCCCCATCAACTATTGGAGAGTCTATTTTTTCCACACCCAAAGACAGATCAAGCTGATAAAGTGTTGTTTTTTTTTTTTAAAAAAAAAAAACAATTCTAGAAATTGTAGCAAGGTTTTAAAAATATTTAAATCAAATGGGAAATTTAACGCATTCGTCTATCTTACGAAGTTTCATTAAAAAAAAAAAAAAAAAAACAATTGTTATATAACGCCAAAAAAGGGATGAAACTGTAAGCCAATTACATTGGAGCACATTTCCATGGATAAAGGAGAAGGCTCAAGCAGAAAGGTTTTCAGTTGCTATACGCACAGATAAAATCCTGAGAAATATTTTTGTAATAATATAAGATCTCAAGAAGAACTGTGTGCGGTTTTCTTTCTCAAGAAAAAGATATGAACCTAAAAAAGATATTACACATAAACAAAATGATCGAGGATGAGTAGAGAGATTACCACAGTCGCCAAATGAAAGAAGCAAGCAGTTAATTATCATCCAAACCCTAATTTTCATTTATAGGACGCTTTCATGTCCAAAACGACAGTGCTTCCCCGGGGACAAATTATTTTAGGCTTTCAAATTTATTAAATGAAATAATAATAAACAATTAAAGGGATTGAAAAGAAACACAGATATAAAAAAGTAATTCATTGATATTAAAGATATGCCTTTTTCAACTAAATGAATTTTTATAATACAATGTTTGAAGTAACCAAAATTAAATCAAAATTTAATAACCTATAAATTTTCTTAAAATTAATTTTAAAATTAAATTAAAATCGAATAATATATCATGGATATCATAATTCAAGAGTTGAGTATGAGGGACACAGGGACAGTGCTTATTAGGCATATATTACAATATCTCTAGCTAGGCGTGGAAATAGGCATGGAAATGAGCTTAGACTTGAAAAGCCATAGTTTTATTTTAATTTTTTTTAATACAACGCATAATTCTATTCTTTACGAGTATTTATTTATTAAGTGTATTTTAACATTTTCAAAAAATTTGTGTGTGTGTGTCAAAATCATTTTGCACTACGTAAATTACACTCTCAATCTTGATCGTTGATTCTATTTATATCTAACAGTTCTGATTTATTAAATATTTGAACCGTTATATGCAAACAAATCAATCAAGATTTGATGTAAAATTTCTTATTCTTACACCGTTGTAAGAATATCTTGCCCTATATATATAGGAATTAATGTTTCTCTTGTCACAAAAGATAAATTATTTCCTACAATTTCAAAATGATGTTGTTTAAGATTTTAAATAAAAAATAAAGCGTATTTTAATAAAATACATGTTATATTATGAAAGTAAAATTTAGCAGCTATTTTCCGTTTACCGCAAATATTTTTTTTGCTAACCCAAAGAAAGAAATAACGTTTGCCAAAAGCTATTCTAAATGAAACAAAAAAAAGCCTCCTCATTAAATTTTAAGAACCACAAGAAGGTAAGGGAGAAATCAAAAGAGTGACTCATTGACTGCGAAAACAAAATGTTTCTAATGAAACTGAAACTGAAATGTGAATATATTTGTTCTATATTGATTGAAACCCAAAGGATTCCTTATATACAGATTACATCAAGTAGTTGAGAGTGCAATAAATACAGAGGGCAAGAAAGTCAAAGGGTACAATGATTAATAGCTACTGCTATATTCTATAAGTTGGGAGATGTATATCAATTATTTCCAGCTTGCTAATTAAATTCTTAAAGGAGGGTTTGTGTAATCCTTTGGTGAGAATATTTGTCGTCGGCTCTTTGGTATGTATATAAGACAAACATCATCTTTGTCACGCCCTTAAAACTGATCAAGTACAAAAAGCTAGGAAAATAAAGAACCATAGAAGCGAGTAAATATATTGAATTTCTGAGCCAGATTACAATAAGAACCTTGGAAAGCTGCACGGGGCTGATGCTCCTCTCATCGTGCTGCTTCTATATAAAGCTCCCATTGCCACGACAAACCCGATCAAGAAACAACATCCAAGCAAGTCAATCAAGCGCCCCCAAACATGTCACAGATCCCAGCTCCAATTTCAAAGAGCAAATCATAAAATAGGCAGAAAGTATCATAAGCATCTCAGACTCGAATGAACAAAACTTATGTGTCTGGAAAGAAAAAACTGCAAGTCTGCAGCAAAATTAATAATTATTTTATGTTTTCTGCCATGCATTTTTAGTTCAGGAGCAATGGTGTTAAACAAATGTTTTGAAGCTGGAGAAGATGATTGAAAGGTACAATTATACGGGCGTGTCTTAAGTTGACGAATCTTAGTTTTGGATTAAATCCATGCAGCAAAACTTCCAGCAATTAGCATTCAGCATGTTGACTTAAGTTTATGAACAAACTGGTGATTTAAATGAAATGAGAACTCCTACATAGTAGATACTTCAAGGATACTACTTGAGTTAGAAACTTCAAGGATGAAGAATACCAAACTATTATGTAAACAAGCCTATGGAAGAGAATAAAACAAAGTATAAAAAAGTGACCTACCTCTTTTACTTTGTTTTGGCCGCTTATGGTGGTGACTTTTACTTCTATCCTTTTCCTTATTCTGGAGGGAAAACGAAGTGAGATAAATTGACAAGGTTATAAAATGGGAAAAATTGTAGTGCCAACAAATCACCTTCTTTGGTCTGATGCTCTTTTTGTGCCTCTTTGATCGATGAGATGTTTCATGCTCACTATCAGAATAACTCACTTCTGTAGTAATAAACATAATCAACAATGTGTTGTGATATGAACCGTATTAATCCACTTAATAAATTATTAACAAATGATGCCAGAACTCTTCAACATCAATAACGTACATCAAGATGCAGCTACACTGAAAAGTAACTAACTACTCATGCAAAATGATTGGGTGTTTTCTATAAGACACACAATTTATCGACAGTAAACATTTTCAAGAAATTATCATTCCAAATCTATAGTAAAGGGGAGATGAAAACATGAACAAAGGAATAATATAAGAATCAGAATTGTGAAGAAGAAACACAGTGAAGGGGAAAGGATACTCAGCAAAGGAGACCAAGAGTTCGCTGGGTCAATGGTACCAAAGTCTGTTTTCTAATATATTTTCATCAGTTATAATCACACGATTCCATTCCACATCAATTCCAACTTCCATTCAACAAACATAATGTAAAGAACCTTGAGATACACCACCTCAAAAGCTAGCTCAAAAGGTAGGAGTGTCTAAGACCTTATAAACTCCACATTAGTTGCACATACAACCAATGTAGGACTATATATCTCAACACATAAAAACAGAATGGTATGGAACAAAACAGATTCCATTACTCAGAGAACCAAATATAGGAACAGGAATACTCAGCCGATTCCCTAATTCCATGAACATCAATTCTGAGTACCAAACATACCTCAAGAAAGAGAGAGTTCGAATTTCTTCTCCAACTCTCTGCCTCCCAGAGAATGGCCGGAAACTATTAATTATATCTTTTTTTCCCACTCAAACAGGCATTATTCCTGCTGAGATGGTATCTGTTTCCTAAAATATGGACCCAAACTGTTATATTTGCCAAGATGTTGAACCTAGGAAATCCATCAAGTCAATGATTTCTTGTCTTTCTCACACAAATAAGCATTCAAACATAGCAACCTATTTTAAGCTTCATAGTTACATATTTACACAGTTCCGTAAAGATAAAGACCATATTTACACAAACGACTCGCTATTAAGATTTCGTAAATGACTTGTCAGATTGTCTCATGTCCAAGTTTATTAGGAACTAGAAATGAGAGTATCCATTCCGGGTTATATTAATAAACATTACAACTTAAAATTAGGGGATTGGCATAGCAGCAAGATTGATTTCATTTGTAAATGAGATCATAACTTCCTAATGAAGTCGTAAATGTGATTAGTGATATCCTCTGCCGCTTCTTGATTATTGAAGTGAGCCACTCCTTTTTGCACAATCACTTCCTCCAAATTTGGCACAGCTTCCTTGAAACCTCCACCGTGGATATGCTGCTCCGTGTCTCGCGAGGTATAAACCATGTCTAATTCACCTGTAATGAATTTCACAGGAACCTTGATTTGCACTCCAGTCCACGGTGCTGTCAGCTCCCAATTTCTGCAAAATACATACAAGTGTAATTAACTAACTGTCTTTATAATTCGGACCCCAGTCATGTTGTAGAATAATCATAAAACATTTTTCACTAATTTCGAGTTTTTTTGGAAAACAATCCCAGAGAACACCGAGAATCAGGAAATTACAAGTTGAAATTTCTATAGTAGTTCAACCCTCCAGTGAAGCCCGTTTTCTCAAATTTGGAGACAAAATAAGCAAGATCATCTTGTGTGAGCCAAGAGGGCAATGTCGCAGGGGTATCCGGATTGAATCCAATTCCATATTCTCCCTTGGGCAACATTGGAGGACCAGTTTTGCGAGTTGTAAGGATGTTTTTCAGCACATATTCAGTCCCAACTTCAGCCATCTCAGCTTCCATTTTTCCCGGCTCCTATGACACCCATTAAAAACAATTATTTTATTACCATCAGATCTAACATTACAGTTAATTCTCACTTCATTTAGTAGAAGAAAGAAAATATCATATTGGAGCTTCATAATCCACAACTTATAATGTAGAATGGTTTGTTTATTAACTAGTAAGTAATCAAATATTCTTAGAGAAATATAAAATTATTAACGAAGTCTCACCTAACCGTTTAAGTTTTTGGATAGAATTGATTATTTATATGATATCAAAGCTCGCATCATGAATTTAATCTTCACCGCCCCATTTAATTAATAAATAATTAAGCATCCGGAATATGTTTGCACGTTCGATCCTTATCAGTACCACTTCCCATTTAATTAATAAATAATTAAGAATTTGTTACCGTGCATTGTTCACACCGTTAATTCTTTACAGTATTACACATAACATAACAGGTGAGGAAGAGCTTAAATTATGCAAAGCCTATTATTAAAATAAAATGAAAGGCAGGGTTAGCTAAATAAAAGAAAAGAAGTAAAAGAAGAACCTGAAATCTGCAGATGTAGAAGTCATCTCCATACAAGGCACGCGCGAAATCTACGGTGCTGATGTTGGGGTTTCTGGGGAGGAAGGGGACACTGAGGCAAACATAGGCTTTGACTCTGTCAGGACGAAACATGCAGAGGTACCAACCCATAAGGGCTCCCCAATCATGACCAACAAGGAAGACTTGTTCAACACTCAACAAATCAAGAAGTGCAACAAGGTCACCCACTATGTGGAAGCAGGTGTAGCTGCTGATTGAAGTAGGGGCCTCGGTGTCACCAAAGCCACGCAGATCTGGGGCAACGGTGCGGTATCCGAGGGAGCTGAGAGCCACAATCTGGTGTCGCCATGAGTACCAGAGTTCAGGGAAACCATGGAGGAACAGCACCACAGGGCCTTGTCCTTTCTCTGCGATATGCATTTTGATGCCATTCACTTCCACTGTCCTGTGCTCTATTCCCTCCATCTCCTTTCCTGCAGCAAATGCCAGAAACTAGACAGAAATGTTGATTACCATTTGCTTTTAGGAAATCAAAGTCAAACAAAAAAGTAATTAAAATAAATTGATAAATAATATTAGGTGTTGTTCAATGCTCATCAATCAATAAGACCCAAACTTATTTAAGTTTGTTTGCCTTTCCTCTTCAAAACTGGATAGGAAAAATGTTACACTCTTGCTAATAAAATGTTTTATGAAAAACTTATAACTTATTTTTGTTTATAATTTTTTATAATCATATCTTAATCGTTAATTTTTGTGATTATCATATCATTTTGCTAAATCTCCGAAATGAGGGAGGGTTTCAGATGGCCCCAATCATTTTCGTTAATCTAATAGTTATAATTTATTAGATCACACTTATTAATTTATGATAAATTATAATTGATAGAAATGAATGATTAAAATTTAATATCAAACTGATTAAAATTTAATATCAAACTTTTCAATTTGACATCATTATCAAAGAATCTTGTCCTGGAACGGATCATTTGATTTTAGAGTAAGACTTGAAAATTTTACTCCTCATTCTAATCGTTGATTTCCGTTCATGTAGCGGTTATAGATGAATAAAAATCAACAATTAGGATGAGGAGTAAGACTTTTAAGTCTTACTCTGGAGTTAAAAGATCCCTCCCCTATATATATATATATATATATATATATATATATATATATATATATATATATATATGAGACAATATTTCGAAAATCTCGTAACAAAATTTCTTTCGAATTTTGATAAAAACATGTACTTATGAGATGAAATAAAATGGTGAAAACCAAAGTCATCAAGCATAACACGTTATTTAAGTAAAAATATTTCGACAAAGTTTTTGACTCTGACCAATTTTTTATTTATATAACTATATTATTGTAAAATAAATTCCTTAGTTTTGTAGCCATTTTTTCAAAAATATATTGTTAGTGATTGAAATTAAATACAAAAAACACATAATGGTTACAAAACTAATATTTATGCTTTTTTTTTTTTTTGTGTAAATAAAGAGGGGCTAAGCCCCACTAATATTTATGCTTTACCTCCTTGTAATATAGACATTTCATAACCAATCTCCTCTAAAGAAATTTTAATAATACCAAACCACCCTTATATCGGGTGAATCGTGAAACTATTATTCCAGGCTTCCAGCCGAATAGTTATTCAACTGTTGAATAATTGTTGGGTTGGATTAGAGGGTATCAAAGCCATCACCGATGCAAAGGACATTCTCTTTATGTTATTTACTATTTTTAGTCCTTTAAAAGCAGAGAAACAAACTTATACTCCTTTTAATACATAATATTACATTAAAAGATCTCCCAAATCGTTGTTTCTCCTATATTTCCAAGGCAGTTGGTGCTTCTGTTGCTTCTCTTTACAAATACTCTCAACTTACCACTAAAATCGCCTTCTCATTCTCTCTTTGTATTATTATTATTATTCGTAAAACTTTGCACACAAAATGAAATCCTCACATTGCTTATATTTATTTTCTGACATAAAATGTATATTAGGAGACACACCGTGCCCTCTAACACTAGTTACTACAAAGAGTATACTGTATGGATTTGATAAATTTTGAGACCCAAAATAATAAATTAATATGATAGAACGAAAAACACTTGTCTGTGCTACTAATTAATCTATAACACATAACGACTCTTAACCCTCCCACAAGGCATACGTATCAAACTATCAATACTCCTTTAAAAAAACACCTAGAAGATTATATAAGATCCACATGATTCGTTTCCTCTCTAAATTTTCTCGACAATAAAGGTTAGATGTCTGCAAACAAGAGCACAAAGCAGCTGCTTTTAAATTCAGTCATCAGTTAATAGAAACAAAAAGAATCACAAATGCGTCAAAGGTTTTTACCCCCCCCCCCCAGACACACCAAAACATCCCTTTTAATATTTTCCCAACTCTTCAATGGCACTACTGTTCTGTGGTCCACAATCCTTCCCCAAAAAACAAACCAGTTACTGACAGTATATATAACTATAATATTTGTTTTAGGATAAGCAAACGTTTAGAGAAGCGAGGTTGCTTCACTCCAAGGTCAAGGACAAGGCATGTCACAAATCTCAACGAGGAACCAAAGTGGTACTCATAAATGATCTGCCAATAAAGAACACAAACAAGAACCGAACCTAATATCACTGTCTCCTCGCAAACCAATCCAAACCTCTTTCGAAAAACACACAATGAGGAAAAACCAGGAGTGGAACAAGTTTTAACAATTCAGTCACACGTGTACCAGAAAAACATAATCACCTTTTATCTTAAACTAGTTTAGGTCGGCAGTTCATGAATCTATATAAAAGCAAAAGCAGATTAAGAAAAATAAATGATAAATAAGAAGAAAAAAGTATATATAAACATAAAAAACTTGAAAAATTAAAAACAAAATTTCCAGAGAGAGAGAGAGGTCGTGGCACTTAGCACAACAATTGCCTAAACTAAAAATACCATGTGAAGAATCCACTGGGTCAAAAACACATTATCCTATAAAATCCCACTGCCAATTCCAGAAAAGAGGAATCCACTGATCGTGAACCATACATGTTGAACAAACTCAATCTCAGTCTTTCAATGGTAAGCACAATTATAATTTATCCCCCCAGACCTTAAAATAAAAATAAAAATAAAAATGGTAGACTATCTGATTCTTATAATGGAGAAATAATTTAGGCACCCAAGTAAACTTGGCTCCTCGCTGACTTAGTTGTACCCCCTAACAAATCCATATCTTCTCAATGCTAATCAAAACTAGCATTTAAAAAGTTCAGCAGTTCATTTCTCTTGCTTTCAGCTACCTTATCTTCCTTTGTTTTTTCAAGTTTCAGAAGAATCTACAAAGAAACAAAAGAAAGGAGATTCAAGATCGCTACTAGCCTACTACCAATAACGGGACAAAAAAAAAAGGTACAGTCAAAGAACATATCAGTACCTTCTTGCCGGATACAGCACTGCGACGGACACCATCATCTTTGTCACGCCCTAAAAACTGATCAAGTACAAAAAGCTAGGAAAATAAAGAACCATAGAAGCAAGTAAATGTATTGAATTTCTGAGCCAGATTACAATAAAACCTTGGAAAGCTGCACAGGGCTGCTCCTCCTCTCATCATGATGCTTCTATATAAAGCTCCCATTGCCAGGACAACCCCGATCAAGAAACAACATCCAAGCAAGTCAATCAAGCGCCCCCAAACATGTCACAGATCCCAGCTCCAATTTCAAAGAGCAAATCATAAAATAGGCAGAAAGTATCATAAGCATCTCAGACTCGAATGAACAAAACTTATGTGTCTGGAAAGAAAAAACTGCAAGTTTGCAGCAAAATTAATAATTATTTTCTGTTTTCTGCCATGCATTTTCAGTTCAGGAGCAATGGTGTTAAACACATGTTTTGAAGCTGGAGAAGATGATTTGAAAGGTACAATATGTGGGTGTGTCTTAAGTTGACGAATCTTAGTTTTGGATGAAATCCATGCAGCAAAACTTCCAGCAATTAGCATTCAGAATGTTGACTTAAGTTTATGAACAAGCTGGTGATTTAAATGAAATGAGAACTCCTACATAGTAGATATTTCAAGGTAACTACTTGAGTTAGAAACTTCAAGGATGAAGAATACGAAACTATTTTGTAAACAAGCCTATGGAAGAGAATAAAACAAAGTATAAAAAAGTGGCCTACCTCTTTTACTTTATGTTTTGGCCGCTTATGGTGGTGACTTTTACTTCTATCTTTTTCCTTATTCTGGAGGGAAAACGAAGTGAGATAAATTGACATTGACAAGGTTATAAAATGGGAAAAATTGTAGTGCCAACAAATCACCTTCTTGGGTCTGATGCTCTTTTTGTGCCTCTTTGATCGATGAGATGTTTCATGCTCACTATCAGAACTACTCTGACTTCTGTAGCAATAAACATAATCAATAATGTGTTGCGATATGAACCGGATTAATCCACTTATTAAATTATTAACAAATGATGCCAGAAGTTTTCAACATCAATAACGTACATCAAGATGCAGCTACACTGAAAAGTAACTAACTACTCATGCAAAATGATTGGGTGTTTTCTATAAGACACACAATTTATCGACAGTAAACATTTTCAAGAAATTATCATTCCAAATCCATAGTAAAGGGGAGATGAGAACATGAACAAAGGAATAATATAAGAATCAGAATTGTGAAGAAGAAACACAGTGAAGGGGAAAGGAGACCGAGATTTTGCTTGGTCAATGATCTGTTTTATAAAATTCTGTTTTCGGATATATTTTCATAAGTTATAATCATGATTCCATTCCATATCACTTCCCATTTCCATTCACCAAACATAAAAACAGAATGGTATGGTACAAAACAGATTCCATTACTGAGAGAACCAAATATTGGAACAGGAATACTCATAAGATTCCCTAATTCCAAAAACATCAATTCTGTGTACCAAACATAACCTAAGACAGAGAGAAAGTTCGAATTTCTTCTCCAATTGTGTGCTTCCCTGAGAATGGCCGGAAACAATTAATTATATCTTTTTCCCCCACTCAAACATACGTTATTCCTGCTGAGACTGTATCTGTTTCCTAAAATATTGACCCAAACTGTTATATTTGCCAAGATGTTGAATCTAGGAAATCCATCAAGGCAAGGATTTCTTGTCTTTCTCACACAATACGCATTCAAACATAGCAACCTATTACAAGATTCATATTTACACAGTTCCGTAAAGATAAAGACCATATTTACATAAACGATAAACTATTAAGATTCCTAAACGACTTGTAAGCTTCATAAATTGCATTAAATTTGGCATTGAAGCAAAGCATGTACATACGAAAAAACATAAATACATTAAAGGAAAGGAGTCTGTTGTGTTATGTGAGGATTGGATATGAAACCTGGAGCAATCAGAGATGGAAGATGAAGAATATGAATCGGAATCGGAATCGGAATCGGAAGAGCGGTGGTGGTGCTTGCGGCGTCGTTTGGTTTGGGAGTGGGACTTGGTCTTCTTTCGGATCTTTAGGGTTTCCTTATCACGGTCTCGGCGATTGCGGTGCTGACGCTTACGACGGTGAGAAGAAGAGTCGGTTGAGGAAGAGAGAGATGAAGATGAGGCTGCCATGCCAAACTTGCGTTTGCGATTGCGATTGCGATTACGAGCGAGGGTTTGCCTTAAGATAGGGGAACAGGACACCCACACCTACTCCTCACACCAAAATTATCTCTCTCTTACTTCTTGATTAAGGGATTAATGCCTTAATAGTGTATATAGATAAACTGTTAATATTATTTAATTATAAACAATAATTTAGAATTTTATCATATCATAACCCTGAGTAATAGCGTAAGTAATGTGACACGAGTCATTTGAATATAGTTATGTAATTAGTTCATTAGTAAGTAGGATAATAGGTAATTAGTTGTCCACCCCGTAGATTTTACGGATTGTTTAAATTAAATATATATGATTACAAAAATTTTATTTAACCGATAAATATTCAGTTTAAACTTAAATTAATTTATTTGATTTTGAAAAACTTATAATAAAAATAATTAGTTAAAACTATAAAATAAAATTTAATTTCTTAAAATATAATACAGAAACTAATATTTGAAATTCAATAATTATATAATTTAATTTTAATTTAATTATTTGTAACAGTATTTAGATATACTTATAACTTTTATACATAATTTATATGAAAAAAGTTCAGATTTTTTTTTAAGTAATGATTATATCATTACAATTTAGTTAGAAACTAAATGAGTTAGTTATATTGTTAAAATCTAACTAAATGTAATAATTAAAGGAGTCAAAAGCAAGTCAATGTATTTGTCTCTATATAAATGGAACTACTAATAGAAACTAACGAAGAGAAAGAACAAAGACATTAAGCTAGTGTTTGGTGGGAGAGAAATTTTTTTTTACTAGGAAAATGTAATTGATAGGGAAATGATTGGAAAGTGAGTTTGGTAGGAAAATGTAAAAAAAGTTGTTTGGTTGACCCAAATATTAACAGGGAAATTTATTTAAATATGCAAAATTTATGTTCGGGAGAAACTTTGCATCTGTTTTTTCACTTCTCCAGTTATCTCAAAATACCACATCTCAAGTGGTATTCTGTAACAATGAATTTTATCCAAAAATCAACACAAAAGTCATTTTCCCATCTATCATATTTGCCTGGTATTTTTTGAAAAAATCTGAACCAAACGTGGTATTTTCCAATATCCACTTACACTTTCCCATCAATCCCAAAATAAACCTTCAACCAAACACTACCTAAGAGAAGAAACTTCATCGGAGAAGAAAAAAAAAAAAAGAGGGAAGGATTAACATCGAAATAGGAGAGAAGGAGTAAAGAAAATAAAAGAAATGTAATATTGAGAGATAAAAACTTTCTCTCATTGCTCTTCTTTTTACTATTTCTTTTAAAGATTTCTTTTTTAGTACCGTTACTTTGCCAATTTCTTTTCTTAAAATTCTCTTCTACTTGTTGTTATTCCTACCTTTAGTTTATTTATTTCATTCTAAAATTCTTACTGTTGTTTTTATTTTAACTTTAAACTAGTTGATTATTTGGTACCAAATAAATGTGTAAATTTTAACTGTATGTTACTGCTGTGAACTGATCCACAAAAGTTTGGGATCAGATAGTTAGGGTAAGGGACGTTTATCATGGCTTGAGCTCCGCCACACAAAACTTTTCACATGCAGAGACCCACAAAGTTGGGTATTTAATTAGCTTCAGTTAAATATTACACAATTTATTATTTATCTTTATTCCTGCAATAATTTTATGAAATTACTTGAGAGAATGATATATTTTTCGTTAATATGGCTGGAATGGTTATAGTTATAAAACCTCAATATTACTGAGAATTTTCTCACGTTTTATTTGCTTTGCTAATCTTTCTAGATGCCTAACTTGTCTTTTTGTGGAGAATGATGGAATATTACTGTTAATTTTTATAGTGACCGTTGGGAATACTATATTGTGATGGGGAATCAAGGAGCTGTAGCTGTATTTTATCCTGACAAAGTGGAGACTTATGCGTATACTTTGGACTAAACAAGGATCGTGTAATAGTGTGTGACTGAAGAATGTTATATATATATATATAGTAAAATAATGTAATCTGACGTAGGATGTAGGACTTATGTAAAATAATGATGTAAGTTAGGAAGTAGACTAAATTTATATATATATATATATATATATATATATATATATATATATATATATATATATATATATAAGTTTATACAAATTTATGTACGAATCCACATCCATGTTTATAAAATGAAGGAAGTTAGTTCCAGTTAATTAGTTTTCTTCACATGCGTTGGCACAATCTGTTACGTTTTTGTTTTACTTTTATTAAAATGAAGGAAGTTATATTTTATGGTATCAGAGCAGCGGTTCAGGTAAATAAAAGATCTAAACTATTATAGTTGCTTGGTATTTTGTCATAGATCATGCATATTTCGAGTTATTTTAATGAGCCTGATCAACTCACTATCATAAAACAATATATGTAGATCTATGGCAGATACAAGGCATATATCTTCTTCAACTTCTGAACCAGAATTTAACCCAGTAACGGATGCGGTTACCCGAGTGGCATAAGCTCTTAGAGAACAAACCGTAACTAATCAACAAATTATTCAGGAGCTGAGGGAGGATCGTGCAACCAGAAATTACAACCATAATTCTAAAAGTGCAAATGGACCTAGAACTGCAAATACTCAGGGAGGACTTAATTATGATTATATAGGACTCACTGAATTCCGTAAGCATAAACCTTCCACTTTTCGTGGAGATTATAACCCTGAGGCAGCCATGGAATCGGTGAAAGAACTTGAGAAAATATTCTTAGTAATGAATTGTCCTAATACTCATCGTGTAAACTTTGCCACATACTTATTGATTGGAGAAGCAGAGCATTGGTGGACAAATACCAAAAGACATTTCCAAAGCCAGGGAACATAGATTACTTGGACAATTTTTAAAGATGTCTTTTTGGAAAAATATTTATCCTCAAAGTGTAAGAAACAGAAAAGAAATAGAATTCCTTGAACTGAAACAAGGAAACATGAATATTGGAGAATATGTGACAAAATTTGAGGAATTATCCAGATATTCTAACTATATACATAATCAACCTAATGAGGAATGGTTGACAACTAAATTTGAATCTGGACTAAAACCTGAACTAAAAAGCATGATAATAGGACACCAAATCAGGAATTTTTCATCATTAATAAACAGGTGCAGAGATATTGAAGCAAGCATGAAGGAGGCTGAGGATGTAAGAGAGAAAGACAAGGCCTTAAATCGGAGAAGGATTGATGACAACAACAAAGGAAGGTTTTCACGAGCGCAAAACTCGGGAAGCAATTTTTCTAGCAATGGAGGGAAGAAGAATGCGGGTCAGACGAATTTCCAGATTCAGGTATGTCCAAAATGCAAGAAAAATCATGCTGGAGAATGCTTGGCAGGAAGAGGTGTGTGCTTTAAGTGTGGAAAGCCTGGACATATGTTGAGGAATTGTCCTCAGAATCAAGGCCAGAATTCATCAAACCAACCTACAACAAGAGGAAGAGTTTTTACCCTAAGTGGGCAGGAAGCGGCTCAAGCTTCAAACTTGGTTCAAGGTACGGGCTTAATACTAGATTATCTTATAACTGTACTTTTTGATTCTGGAGCTACTCATTCTTTCATATCCTTATCTTCTGCTCAAAAGTTAAAATTACCAATTTCCATTTTACCTTCTTATCTTGAAATCTTTCTTCCTACTGGAGAAAAGATAACCACATCTCAAGTCTGTAGAAATTGTCATTTTCAACTCGAAGGAAAATTGTTTGAGGTGGATTTAGTTTGTTTGTCTATGATTCATATAGATGTGATTCTTGGTATGAATTGGTTGTCTGCTAATTGTGTAGTCATTGATTGTCATAATAAAAGTATAGTTTTCACAAAAGAGTCAGAACTTCCCAATGAATCTTTATTCTTGTCAACTTCCCAACTTAAGAAGAGTTTGTCAGATGGAGCACAAGGATATGTTCTCTTTAATATTTCAGAAGCAAGGGCTAAACCTGATACAGCCAGTATCCCTATTATCTCTGAATACTCAGAGGTTTTTCCGGATGAAATTCCAGGTTTACCCCCAAACAGAGAAATTAAATTCTCCATTGACCTAATACCTGGAGTAGGGCTAGTTTCTATTGCACCCTATAGGATGTCACCTGTAGAGCTTGTTAAACTAAAGAAACAATTAGAGGAACTGCTATCAAAACAGTTCATCAGACCAAGTGTGTCACCTTGGGGAGCACCAGTGCTCTTTGTCAAGAAAAAAGATGGATGTATGAGGTTGTGTGTGGATTATAGGCAACTAAACAAAGTCAACATTAAAAATAAATATCCTCTGCCTTGGATAGATGACCTTTTAGATCAGTTGAGAGGAGCCACAGTCTTTTCAAAAATAGATTTGAGGTCAGGTTATCACCAGATTAGAATTAAGACTGAAGATATTCCAAAAACAGCCTTTAGGACTAGGTATGGACATTATGAATATTTTAGTGATGCCTTTTGGATTGACAAACGCTCCAGCTATATTTATGGATTATATGAATAGAATTTTTAGACCTTACCTAGATCAATTTGTAGTGGTGCTTATAGATGATATTTTAATATACTCTAGGAATAAAGAAGAGCATAAGGAGCATTTAAGGATAGTATTACAAATTTTAAAAGATAAGCAATTGTATGCCAAACTTTCAAAATGTAAATTTTGGATGGAAGAAGTTAAGTTCTTAGGGCATGTTATTTCAAAAGAAGGAGTGGCAGTTGATGCTAGTAAAATTGAGGTTGTAATACACTGGGAGAGACCTAAGACTATCACTGAAATCAGGAGTTTTCTAGGATTGGCAGGATATTATAGAAGATTTATTAAGGGATTTTCACAACTAGTATTACCTTTAACTAGGTTAACTAGAAAAAGGAGTTCCTTTTGTTTGGACACAAGAATGTGAAAATTGTTTTCAAAATTTGAAGAATAAATTGAAATCTGCACCAATTTTAATAATCCCCGATCCATTAGGAAAATTTGAGATTTACAGTGATGCATCTAGAAAGGGATTAGGATGTGTCTTAATGCAAGAAGGAAAAGTGTTAGCTTATGCATCAAGACAATTGAGACCTTATGAGGAAAATTATCCAACTTATGATTTAGAATTGGCTGCAGTAGTCTTTGCTCTTAAGATTTGGAGACAGTATTTGTATGGAGTCAAGTTTGAGGTTTTTAGTGATCATAAGAGTCTTAAATATTTATTTGAACAAAAAGAATTGAATATGAGGCAAAGGAGGTGGATGGAATTTTTGAAAGACTATGATTTTGAACTTAAATATCATCCAGGAAAAGCTAATGTGGTAGTTGATGCTTTAAGCAGAAAATCTCTTCACATGTCACATTTAAAGATCAAAGAAATGGAGTTGTTGGAAAAATTTAGAGATATGAAATTATCTGTGACTGTATTGCCTCAAAGTTTAGGTATTAGTGAAATAAAAATAGATAATGAGCTGGTAGGTAAAATTAGAAAAGCTCAGCAAGAAGGTTCCGGTTTAGAAAATTTTTTGAAACAAGAAGGATTTACTAAAGGGGAAGATGGTGTGGTGAAATTTCAAGGAAGGATTGTTGTACCTAAGCAAGAAGAATTGATGAAAGAAGTTTTGAATAAGGCACATTGCAGTAAGTTCACAGTTCACCCTGGTTTCACCAAAATGTATCAAAATTTGAAAAAGATATTTTGGTGGCCAGGAATGAAAAATGATATTGCTGAATATGTTTCAAAATGTCTAGTTTGTCAAAAAGTGAAAATTGAACATCAAAAGCCTTCAGGATTACTTCAATCATTAGACATACCAGAGTGAAAGTGGGAAAATGTAGCTACTGATTTTGTGATGGGTTTACCAAGAACCCAAGATGGGTATGATGCAATTTGGATAATCATTGATCGATTAACCAAATCTGCTCATTTTCTACCAATTAGGGCTCAATATTCTATTGAGAGGTTAGCCCAACTATATGTAAAATAAATTGTCAAACTTCATGGGATACCTCTGAGTATTGTGTCATATAGAAACCATAGATTTATTTCTAGATTTTGGGGGTGTTTACAGCAAGCCTTTGGAACTAAGTTGAGACTTAGTACATCATATCATCCTCAAACTGATGGTCAAACTGAGAGAACCATTCAAACTTTAGAGGATATGCTGAGAGCTTGCGTCCTTGAACAAGGAGGTAGCTGGAGTAGATACCTACCTTTAATAGAGTTTGCTTATAATAATAGTTACCACTCTAGTATTGGAATGGCTCTATATGAGGGATTTTATGGAAGAAAGTGTAGATCTCCAGTATGTTGGTATGAAAAAGGAGAAAAACAGTTATTGGGGCCGGAATTAGTCCAAGAAACCTCAAGACAAATTCAGATAATAAAGGAAAACCTTGAAAAGGCACAAAGCAGACAGAAAAACTATGCTGATAACAGGCGAAAACCTTTGTCTTTTGAAGAAGGAGAACATGTTTTTTTTAAACTTTCTCCTACCACAGATGTAGGTAGAACCCTCAAAGTTAGGAAATTGAGTCCTAGATATATTGGTCCGTTTTAAATACTCCAAAAAATAGGGCCAATTGCTTACCAACTTGCTCTTCCACCTTATCTTTTCAATCTCCACAGTGTTTTTCATGTTTCTCAGCTTAGAAAGTATATATGTCCCAGATTCCTCTCACATTCTTGATATAGACATAATACATATTAAAGAGAATCTGACTATTAAGACCAGACCAGCTCAAATCCTTGATAAAAATTTGAAGCAATTGAGGAATAGAATGGTTCCATTAATCAAAGTACGTTGGGAAGGACTTTCACCACACGAAGCGACATGGGAAAAAGAGGAAGAATTACGAGAAAATTATCCAGAATTTTTTTTAGCAGATATTCAAAATTTTGGGGCAAAATTGTTTTTAGGAGAGGGAAAATGTAATATTCTGAAATAATAATTGTATTAAAAAAAATGATAAAGTAATATATATATATATATATATATATATATTTATATGTATAAAATAAAATAATAATAATGATAACATAACATATATATACATAATATATAAATATATATATTAAAGTATTAAATAATTAAAATAATATAATAGTAATAATAAATAAGATAAAATAATATATAAATATATATATATATAAAGCGGCTCTGTTAATAGGTTACATAATATATATATATATATATATATATATATATATATATATATATAAGTAAAAAAAATAACAATAAAAAAATTGAAGCTTATAAAAAATGTGGATCCTTCTAGATATATAGCAACATGTAATAAAAGGGATTAGAATGTTAAGACTTTTGATAGATGCAATTATTACATTCTTAAAGATTAGTTAGATTTAAACAAAACTTTAGTTAGTTTAGTTAGAAATCAATTAGAGGTAATCATTAAAATAGTCAAAATAGTCAAAAAAAATGGCCTATATATATGTGTACATATGAATCAGAAGGAAAAAAGAAGAAGGAACGCAAACGTAAAAAAAAAAAAAAAACAATCCGAAGGAAAAGAACAGCGAGAAGGAGAAGGAAAGGGAGAGGAGGAGAGATAGGAAGGTAATATTGAGAGATAAAAACTTTCTCTCATTGTTTTTCTTTTCACCATTTCTTTTAAAGATTTTGTTAGTACCGTTACTTTGCCAATTTCTTTTCTTAAAATTCTTTTCTACTTGTTGTTATTCTTATCTTTAGTTTAATTATTCCTATCTTTTAAAATTCTTTTCTTAACTATCTGACAGTTAGTCGACCAGACATCTCATTTGCAGTCAGTGTAGTAAGTCAGTTCTTGAATTCTCCTTGTGAAGATCATTGGAATGCAGTGATCCGTATCCTCAAGTACATCAAGAATGCTCTAGGTAAAGGTCTCCTCTATAAAAACAAAGGTCATACCAGAGTTGAGGGATACTCAGATGCTGATTGGGCAGGTTCCCCCAGTGACAGAAGATCCACATCTGGGTATTGTGTATTCCTTGGAGGTAACTTGGTTTCTTGGAAAAGCAAGAAACAAAGTGTAGTTTCCAGATCAAGTGCTGAAGCAGAATATCGCTCCATGGCCACAACCACATGTGAACTTATCTTGTTAAAACAACTATTGAAGGAACTCAAATTTGGAGACATTGGCACAACATCTCTCATTTTCGATAATCAAGCTGCTTTACATATTGCTTCCAATCTAGTGTTTCATGAAAGGACCAAACACATTGAGATAGACTGTCATTTTGTTAGAGAAAAAGTCCTATCTGGAGATATAGTCACTAGTTTTGTTAACTCAACTTATCAATTAGTTGATGTTTTCACTAAGTCTTTGAGAGGGGCTAGGATAGATCACTTATGTAACAAGCTTGGTGCATATGATTTATATGCTCCAGCTTGAGGGGGAGTGTTGTAAATAATAGTTTAGAATAGTAGTATAGAAGTCCCACATCATGTATATCTCTTTGTATTTTCTTTCTTTTGAGTTATATAATAGACTCTCCGCTGTGTAGTTAAGACACACGGATTACTTATAAATCTTCATGTTCTTGATATTCAACATCATCTAAGGTAAATTCAGAAAAGCATTACGTATTTTTAAATTGTGAGGGAGAAATTAATTTCCAATTAACTGGTGCCCTTTAACATGTTCCTGATTTCATTTCAATTCAATCGTTGGATGCAACATGCATGTATTAGCGTGCTAGTTTCATTAAGATAAGTACCTATTATTGGATAGAGAGGACACATTTTAAAAAGAGAATATCAACTTAAAAGAATAATCAAATTTTAAATAAAAAAAACTCTGTCTGCCAATTGTATTGTAATTAGAACATGCCAGCCCTCTACAAATATGTTCTGTCATAATCTTCGTCAACCCTCTTTTAAGGTTTTTTATTTTTTTATTTAAAAAAAAGCTTTGACATAGCATATGCCACCTGGACTAGCGAACTGATGATTATGTTGTGTAGTTGAGAAAACTTATATCAAGCTTATCTCAAACAATTTAAAAAATATTTTTCTTATATATATATATATATATATATATATATATATATATATATAAGAAAATTATTTCTCCGGCTGCTGGACGTCCAACAATAAATTTTACACTGTTGATTAATTATAATTTTCGATATTTAATGCTTTCATCCATCTTTGTTTGGTTATGATTTCTCAAATTTATTTGTTGGACATCAAGCGGTAGGAGAAAAGTAAAGATATATATATATATTTGCAAACTAGGGAAGGTTTAAGAAGAGAAAAGATTAAGGGCATGTTTGGTACATAGTATAGGATAAGGTCTGATAGTATAAGACCTGATAGTATAAGGTCTGATTGTATAAGACCTGATTGAATTTTAATACTATCCAGCGTTTGGCACGGTATTGTATAAAATAATATATTGTATTAGATAATATATTTAATATTTGGTAATGCACTGTATAATACTATATAAGATAAAAATAAATATTTTTAATAAAAATATCCTTTAAAAACGAATTTATATAATTCTTCAAAAAATTTCATATGATATTAATTTTTATAAAAATTTATTGATCAGTGTGATCAAAATATAAATTAATTTTTATAAAAATAAAAATATTCAATATTTTAAAAATTAATATATTGAAAAATTAATTTTTATTTTAATAGATTATCATTAAAATAATATATTAATTTTTGAGAATTACATTGGTCAACGATGTTAATACATCAATCTCTTATCAGGCTTTATCCATCACCCTTAGGTCGGATTAAGTTATACATCGTTTTGATGTATTAAGGGATTATGCTGTATAAGCTTATACTATACGATGGTCACACCAAACAACTGAAAATGTCACAACGTGTAATAAAAGGGATCAGAATGTTAAGACTTTTGATAGATGCAATTATTACATTCTTAAAGATTAGTTAGATATAAACAAAACTTTAGTTAGTTTAGTTAGAAATCAATTAGAGGTAATCATTAAAATAGTCAAAATAGTCAAAAACAATGGCCTATATATATGTGTACATATGAATCAGAAGGAAAAAAGAAGAAGGAACGCAAACGTAAAAAAAAAAAAAAAAAACAATCCGAAGGAAAAGAACAGCGAGAAGGAGAAGGAAAGGGAGAGGAGGAGAGATAGGAAGGTAATACTAAGAGATAAAAACTTTCTCTCTTTGTTTTTCTTTTCACTATTTCTCTTAAAGATTTGGTTAGTACCGTTACTTTGCCAATTTTTTTTCTTAAAATTCTTTTCTACTTGTTGTTATTCCTATCTTTAGTTTAATTATTTCATTCTAAAAATCTTACTGTTGTTTTTATGTTAATTTTAATTTTAAACTAATTGATTATTTGGTACCAAATAAATGTGTAAATTTTAATTGTATGTTACTGCTGTGAACTGACCCACAAAAGTTTGGGATCAGATAGTTAGGGTAAGGGACGCCTTATCATGGCTTGAGCTCCGCCACACAGAACTTTTCACATGCAGAGACCCACAAAGTTGGGTATTTAATTAGCTTAAGTTAAATATTACACAATTTATTATTTATCTTTATTCCTGCAATAATTTTATGAAATTACTTGAGAGAATGATATATTTTCCGTTAATACGGCTGGAATGGTTATAGTTATAAAACCTCAATATTACTGAGAATTTTCTCACGTTTTATTTGCTTTGCTAATCTTTCCAGATGCCTAACTTGTCCTTTTGTGGAGAAGGATAGAATATTACTGTTAATTTTTATAGTGACCGTTGGGAATACTATATTGTCATGGGGAATCAAGGAGCTGTAGCTGTATTTTATCATGACAGTGGAGACTTATGCGTATACTTTGGACTAAACAAGGATCATGTAATAGTGTGTGGCTGAAGAATGTTATATATATATATATATATATATATATATATATATATATATATATATATATATACAGTAAAGTAATGTAAGTAATGTAATCTGACGTAGGATGTAGGACTTATGTAAAATAATGATGTAAGTTAGGAAGTAGACTAATATATATATGAAGTTTGTACAAGTTTATGTACGGATCCACATCCATGTTTATAAAATGAAGGATGTTAGTTCTAGTTAATTAGTTTTCTTCACATGCGTTGGCACAATCTGTTACGTTTTTGTTTTACTTTTATTAAAATGAAGGATGTTACATTTTATGGTATCAGAGCAGCGGTTCAGGTAAGTAAAAGATCTAAACTATGATAATTGCTTGGTATTTTGTCATTTATCATGCATATTTTAAGTTATTTTAATGAGCCTGATCAACTCACTATCGTAAAACAATATATGTAGATCTATGGCAGATACAAGACAGATATCTTCTTCAACTTCTGAACCAGAAGTTAACCCAGTAACGAATGCGGTTACCCAAGTGGCAGAAGCTCTTAGAGAACAAACTGTAACTAATCAGCAAATTATTCAGGAGCTGAGGGAGGATCGTGCAACCAGAAATCACAACCATAATTCTGAAAGTGAAAATGGACCTAGAACTGCAAATACTCAGGGAGGACTTAATTCTGATTATAAAGGACTCACTGAATTCCGTAAACATAAACCTTCCACTTTTCGTGGAGATTATAACCCTGAGGTAGCCATGGAATGGGTGAAAGAACTTGAGAAAATATTCCTAGTAATTGAGTGTCCTAATACTCATCGTGTAAACTTTGCCACATACTTATTGATTGGAGAAGCAGAGCATTGGTGGACAAATACCAAAAGACACTTCCAAAGCCAAGGAACAGAGATTACTTGGACAATTTTTAAAGATGCCTTTTTGGAAAAATATTTTCCTTAAAGTGTAAGAAACAGAAAAGAAATAGAATTCCTTGAACTGAAACAAGGAAACATGACTATTGGAGAATATGTGGCAAAATTTGAGGAATTATCCAGATATTCTAATTATATACAGAATCAACCTAATGAGGAATGACTGACAACTAAATTTGAATCTCGACTAAAAATTGGTTTGGTGATTGGTCTATTAGAATTTTGCATGCTCATAAGGAAGCAAACAGGGTTGCTGATTGGCTGGCTTCCAACCTTGTTGCTAATGAATGGAATGTCCAAATATTTGATGTTCCCCCTCAAGGTTGTAGACTTATATTAGATAACGATAGAATGGAGTCATTCTATCCTAGGATGATTAGTAGTTAGGTTGCTTGTTTACTTTTCTTCTTGTTTTAAAAAAGAAAAAAAATTCACAATAAATTAATAAATAATTTGTCAAAAAAATTAAACCGGTATAATGTTTTTGTTTTTTTTTGCTTTATATAAGTAAAGGCCAAAAGGAGAAGGTCACATCAATAAAGGTGTTTTTATTCAAGTCTGAAGAAATTTATAACCCCACGTTACTAATTTACTGATCAAAACTCGCAACTCAAAGATTTCGCAACACACCACTTTAATTATTTGTAATAATTATAAAAGGTACAGTAAACAAAGGAAATTAAAACCATAGAACAGCTGTTAATTATTTAAGAGTTGATAACCGAGCACTTAATCCGAATTTCCCCAGCGGAGCCTGTGAGGACCTGAATGGCTCCCATCCTCTTCATTGAATGCGCGAATCTTGTGAAGAACTTGTTTTGGTCAACCAATTTTTTGGCAATATCTATTGACACATCTTTTGTTAGAAGGGCAGCATCTGATTGGAACAGACCCTTTTTCTGGAAAAGGTTTGGATAATAGTGACTATCGAATTTGGTAGAGCTGCCAGGATCCATCTCTACCGTTGTGGTTGTGTCACTGAGGCTCTTGCATTTAGTCTTCAAAAATGCAGCATAAGTGGGATTCAAAGAAGGGTCTTGATCACCTTTTCCCGTGAAATTATAAAGCCTGCTACTGAACGAGCTGCAATGACCTACTCCAATTGTGTGTGCTCCTACATTTGTAATATATAGCCAATTTATATACAAGTTAGTTAATATGTATTACTTACTATGAATATGATCGTTTTGTGTTACCTTGCATCCATATAATATTAGTATTTAAGATTTACCATCAATGTCAAAAATAAGTTATATATTTAAATGTACCTGATAATACAACCAGATCGTGCACATCGAGACCTTTACTAGCAAAGCTAGCTCTGAGTTGGGTGAAGTTGAAGAAAAATGGTGGGATATTGGCCAAGGCTTCGCTACTTTTCGATACTATGCCATCTCTTCTACCAGTGAGCACTTCCCACATTGGTTTTTTAAACTGAAAATTTTATCGGTCAATTAAGTACATGCATAAACTAAATAATAACCTTAGATTATATATGTGACATGTCAGCCAAAACAATTAAAATAAATTCTACAGCGTGAACTTTGGTGTATAATCAGCAGGCATTAATTGTTTAGAAGAATATAAATGGTAAGCTTACTTGGACAGAAACAGCGTCCCTAGCTGCCAATGCCACAATGTCAGCACAAGATACAGTTTTGGGACATTTTGCTTCCACAGCAGCTTTAATATCATCAATTACATCAAAGCCAGACAATGTCAAATTAGGAATTGCATCCTTCTCTGCAGAATTACTGGCAGTGGAGTTCACCAAAACTGAGCCATCACAACCCTGTAATGTTTGCAACCATGTTATGCATATTATTTAATATATAGCACCAGAATATGTTGCACGGAAATCAGCATTTTTACATGTTGAAATGCCAATAAAATTTTTATAAAAATTAAAAAAACACAACTAGTGAAAAGATATTGGAATATGAATGAAAATACGTACCCTGACAAAACAGTCATGAAAATGCATTCTAAGTAACTTGGCGGGCAAATTGGGATTAGCAGAGACATGCTGCTGGATTTTGTTGTTTATGATGTCCTCTGCTTGAGGGCAGGAATGCCGGTAGAACTCCTTCCTGAGGCTGCCTCCTTGGCAAACACCAAGGAAACCCGAAAGTACCACACAAGCTACTAGGAAAAACCTGATCTTCATTTTCAAATTGAAAACCTTCGTGTCACTTCCCTATGGTAGTCTTGACTTGAAAAATTGAATGCTTAACTACAAGGACATTGCTTCCTTTTATAGGCACTATATGTCATCTAAGGTAAATTCAGTTAAGCATTACGTATTTTAAAATTGTGTGGGAGAAACTAATTTCTATTTAACTGGTGCTCTTTCACATGTTCCTCATTTCATTTCAATCGTTGGATGCAACATGCATGTATTAGCTAGCTAGTTTCATTAAGATAAGTACCTATTATTGGATAGAGAGGACATAGTTTAGAAAGAGAATATCAAGTTAAAAGAATAATCAAATTTAAAAAAAAAAAAAAAAAAAAAAAAAAAAACTCTGTCTGCCAATTGTATTGTTATTAGAACATGCCAGCCCTCTACAAATATGTTCTGTCATCATCTTCGTCAACCCTCTTTTAAGGTTTTTTATTTTATTTTTTTATTTAAAAAAAAGCTTTGACTTAGCATATGCCACCTGGACTAGCGAACTGATGATTATGTTGTGTAGTTGAGAAATTATAAGGGTTATCTTAATTAATTTAAGAAATATTTTTCTTATATATATATATTTCTCCGACTGCTAGACGTCTATCAGTAAATCTTACACCGTTGATTAGTTATAATTTTTGATATTTAATATTTTCAACCACCTTTGTTTGGTTATGATTTTTCAAATTTATTTGCTAGACGTCAAGCGGTTGAAGAAAAATAAAGACATATATATATATATATATATATATATATAGAGAGAGAGGATAGAATCATTTGACACGACTGTCAAATTTAAAGTTTGACACCTCATCTAAGAGTCGTTAGATCAAAAAAGATCAACGACTCTAATTTGTAAGCATGCGACACCATTGATCTTTTTTGATGTAAGGGCTCTCAGATGAGGTGTCAAATTTTAAATTTGACACTAATGTCAAATAATGATTCTACCTCTCTCTCTCTCTATATATATATATATTTGCAAACCAGGGAAGGTTTAAGAAGAGAAAAGATTAATATTGTATTAACCAAAGTCAATGCATATATGTGTCAAAAACATCGTTATTCGATTTTTGCATGGTTTGTCTTCTAGCTTGTCGTCCCGCTGCACATGGTTGCCTTTAGGATGTTTTTGTTTTTAGATACTAATAGTACAGGTACACCTCCCTTCTCTCAACGCGCACACTTCCTTTTTCCCGCACGATTGGATAGGCCATTAAACTAGTGTAAAAATCACGTCCTTCCATGCATGCTAGGGGCGCCAAGCTCGGATATCTATTGATATAAATTCGAGAGAATCTCATCCTATAAACTAGTTTGTTTGTAAAATAGGAGAGCTAGAGCTTATATAAACCTCACACAAATTTTTTTATATTTCTGGGACTCTAAATCTCATATCTTACAATTGGATTATAACATATGATATGCCCGTAGCATTTTTATGATATAAACATACAGATGTTATTTAATATCTTGTTTATACTAGTGTTTGCGTGTATTTACCTGGATTAGCTTTTCTATTGCTAAAAAATATTAAGAGTATGTACTTTATCTGTTAAAACAAAACTGAAATGATATCCAATATTCAATGAAACCGATTGGTGAGAAGATGTAAATGCTTCTCCAAGCATAAACTTCTCTGCATGGAATACCGTGTGTTGGAACTTAATAAAAGAACCTTAACCGCACATATAATAAGATTGGAAAACATGATTACGTTCCACAATCAGTGGCTTATCATGTGCTTCTTTTGATAGAGAATAATGTGCTGCTTTTGATAGAGAGGTTACAAAATAGAAAACGAAGAAAGAAGAGTATGCAAATAAGTTGTTGGGGATAAGACCACTCTTATTAAAACCGAATGGAATCGGCCGGTCACCGGTTCAAATTGGGTGCACAGTCAAACAGTTGAATAGCCAATAAATTACCGGTTCTGGTATATAAAATTTTGTTTAAAATATTTAAAGATGTGCATTCCGCAATTGCTGGAATAAGAATAAAAAATAAATTAAAATTAAATTTCGTAATATTTATTCGGTTTTGTTAATTGAGTGCATATTTGATATTTTTTAAGTAATTGGAATAAGTAATAAAATATTATTTTTATTCTTCATCTTCTTACACCTAAAAAATACACTTTTAATATACAAAAAAAAAAATACACTTTTAAAAAATCAATATTTAAGAAAAAGAATTAAATGAATTTAGTTTATCTAAGTTGAATATACAACTCCAAATTCCAACTATTTAACCTACTAATATGAATTGTTTGTGCGATTGATTAGAGTCAGTTTCCCTTTAAAATGTAGTATGACAATGTAATAGTGATCTAGTAAGAGAAAAGTGGAGATCTAAATATGGGTGTGCGTGATGGTTCAGCATCTCGTTCCTTAAAGATTCGATCCTTAACTCTTATAAATGGAAAGCATTTCGTGACTAGTCCTTTATCACTGGTCTAAATTCAATATGAAAGTCACTCTAGAATCATATTCCACCTCAGTAATAACAAGAAAATTGGGTGTGCAAAAATTGTCCCTTCAATAATAAATAAGGAGTATTCAACGAGATAGTTTCTGGACTAGTTTCATTCGCCTCACACTTCATTTATTAATATAAGACAAATTAGTAACTCAAGCCTTACTTAAGCATTAAATATAAGACAAATTAGTAACTCAAGCCTTACTTTAGTATTTTTAGCGACTTTTATACTTTTAAGCTTTGAAGATATTACTTTTAACTTAATAGTGTGATTTGACTTAATAGCTTGATATATTTATAATATTAGTTGATACAATGAAATTTATTTTTCTTTTGAATAGCGATGTGGTACAATTTATTTACGTTTTCTACATAATAATTTTTTTTTTAATTTCAAGTTTTCAAATTTTTGGTTTATCTTAAGACTTTTTTTCACAATCACTTTATATTTTTTACACAATGATATATACACATATTTATTTCTACACTATTTTATAATAATGTAATTTTTATTCTTTTATTGATGCTAATTTTACTTTAGTTTACATATTTTTAAATTTTAATTTTAATATGAACTTTAACATGATATGTAATAAATGTTTTTTTTTTAAAAATTACTGAAAGATGGAAAACTCATTTTTCATATAGGTAAAGTTGATTTTGTTCAATGATAAAATTTAACCTAAATCAAAGTATTGTCACAGTCGGTTTTAATTTTTTTTTACCTTATTATAAAATTAAAAATATATAAAATATGAGAATGATGCTTTTTATAAATTAATAATTTTTATCTTTTAAAAAATTAAAATAATTATAAGAATACCATGTTTTCCAAATTTTGAAATGGAATTGGATTTTTTTAAAAACTCGATTTGGATCGGTTCTTTTGGTTCTTGTTGAGATATATAAAATCATTAATGTAACATCACCCAACAGCTTAAGCTTTTGGGTTGAATTAGTTCTTTACATGGTATCAGAGCCTCGTGTCCCGGGTTCGATCCTCCCTGCCCCCCACTTTCTTTCAAGTGGAATTTCTTTGTTCACACAGGTAGGTAGGCCTTTGTATTGTCCACCCTTGGGCTCTCGTATTAATGTAACCTCACCCAACAGCTTAAGCTTTTGGGTTGAATTGATTCTTTACAGTTCTCAAAGTGGATCAACTTATGTGGTTTGGTTCATAAATCATTTTTGATAAAGTGGTTTGAATCATAAACAAATTACAAAAAAATTATGAAATTTTTGGTGCATTTCAGTTCAATTATGTTCTTGAAGTGATTTGGTTCTTTTAATTTTTTTGCACATCTCCAGATTTGTTGGTTGCACACTTGGTTTTTAATTCATATCAAAACAAAAGTTATAACATTTTCTGTTCTTGTGCGTCTCACTAGTTGTGAGACAAACATCAAATGTGTGGCATTGGGAAGTGAGATTCAATATAATAAGATAACATTTGTCTCAAAAGTAAGATATAATCTTTTAAACAGATCTTAATGGTCATCCTAATAAATTAGTTTGTATAACCGTTCAGAATACAGGTAAAATTAATGTCAATTCTGTCTCGTAAAAAATATTTGTTATTGTAACCCTAATAAAAAATGATAAATTGCATTATTTGAAGATAACATTGGGAAGTGAGATTCAATATAATAAGATAACATTTGTCTCAAAGATAAGATATAACTTTTTAAACAGATCTTAATGGTCATCCTAATAAATTAGTTTGTATAACCGTTCAGAATATAGGTAAAATTAATGTCAATTTTGTCTCGTAAAAAATATTTGTTATTGTAACCCTAATAAAAAATGATAAATTGCATTATTTGAAGATAACATTGGGAAGTGAGATTCAATATAATAAGATAACATTTGTCTCAAAGATAAGATATAACCTTTTAAACAGATCTTAATGGTCATCCTAATAAATTAGTTTGTATAACCGTTCAGAATACAGGTAAAATTAATGTCAATTCTGTCTCGTAAAAAATATTTGTTATTGTAACCCTAATAAAAAATGATAAATTGCATTATTTGAAGATAACATTGGGAAGTGAGATTCAATATAATAAGATAACATTTGTCTCAAAGATAAGATATAACCTTTTAAACAGATCTTACTCGTCATCCTAATAAATTAGTTTGTATAACCGTTCAGAATACAGGTAAAATTAATGTCAATTCTGTCTCGTAAAAAATATTTGTTATTGTAACCCTAATAAAAAACGATAAATTGCATTATTTGAAGAAGTCAAATTGAATAAACTGACAAGTTCATATTTAAAAGACAAACTTTTAATAATTAGTTGTAGTTAGAGCTTATATCTGCATAATTATATTTTTTTAAATATTACTGTTTTGGGTATATCCCTGGTTCTCATATCTAAGCTTAGGGCCGATGGGCTTCCTAATTGGTTAGGACCTATCTGGCCAAAACTGCAGCCCATAACCTTAGGTCGTTGATTTATTCACATAACTCACTCTTCAAATAGGTTAGCTTTGACTTAAATAAGTTAGGTCTGTGTAAAAAATATTGGGTATGACTTGACCTATTAGCCTGTGTAAGCTCCAAATTACAAGTCTGGCCTGACCTGTATTTAAAAAATAAAAGCCTAGGCCTGTTAGCGTGTTTAAGCCTGTTAAACATTTACCAATTAAAAGAATAACTAAAATAATATTATTTTATTATTCAAAATTATTAAAATAATAATTTTAATTATTATATTTTAAATAAATAATATGATATAGGTCGGCCTGTAGGCTTATAGGCCCGACATGTACATAAAAAGTATATGGCCTGTTTTCTAAATAAGTTTTTTTAAAAAGCCTAGGCATGTTCTATTTTACTATTTATAATAAGTCAGGTCTGGCCTAATATAGGCTAGGCCGTAGGCCCCTGTAGGCCGGCTTAGCCCATTTACACCCATACTCCCTGTAACATCCCGAGCGTTGACGAGGGCGGGGAGTGATCGCCAGTGCAAAGAGGCACGGACAAGGAGCGACTCCTGACAGGCTGCCAACATGGATTACATGCATGAATGAATCGAATCGACACCCGAAAGAGAGAGATTCCAAAGACTGTGCAGGTGTGAGACTGCACAGTTTGGGATAGCTTATAAGAATTAATTCGTACTACCTATACTAACAAGATGCATCTACTTTTCGGTAGCCCGGAAAGGAAGAACTCCATAGTTAAGCGTGCTTGACTTGACTTGGAGCAATTCTAGGATGGATGACCTCCTAAGAAGTTTTCCCAGGAAGTGTGCGCGTGAGGAAAAAGTACACTGAAAAGTCTCTTGTTAGTATGTGGGGACAATCATTGATTCTTGAAGCGGCCGGGCGTTACAAATGGTATCAGAGCAGGCCTCTCTTCCAGTACGGTGTGGTTCGAGGACGAACCAGGCGGAAGCTGGTGGGCATTTAACATCTCGAGCGCTGATGAGGGCGGGGAGTGATCGCCGGTGCAAAGAGGCACAGACAAGGAGCGGCTCCTGACAGGCTTCCAGCAGGGGTTACATGCATGAAGGAATCGAATCGACACCCGAAAGAGAGGGATTCCAAAGACTGTGCAGGTTTGAGACTGCACAGTTTGGGATAACTTATAAGAATTAATTCGTACTACCTATACTAACAAGATGCATTTACTTTTCGGTAGCCCGGAACGGAAGAACTCCATAGTTAAGCGTGCTTGACTTGGAGCAATTCTGGGATGGGTGACCTCCTGGGAAGTTTTCCCAGGAAGTGTGCGAGTGAGGAAAAAGTACACTGAAAAGTCTCGTGTTAGTATGTGGGGACAATCATTGATTCTTGAAGCGGCCGGGCGTTACAAGCATAAATGTAACACCCCGTATATATCCGGTAATGTTATCATACTATCGTATTAAGCTGCGCTTAATTAAAAATGCGGAATATCTTTTTTCTTTTCAATTATGAAGTCATTATCATTACCAACTTGCTTATTAATCAATTAATAAAACTTCGCCTGTATGCAATTGCAATAAAACAGCTAACTGAAATACCTCATTAATTAAAATAACATAAGTATGTCTCTAGTCACGGAGCTACAACACGTAGACCGGACCAACTAGCAGTTTATATAACTCGACTCAAAAGTACTAACAACATAATGGCATGGACAACTCTCATGCTCACCCAGATAAGGCAACAAGGCCCAACAAGTCTCAACTGAACAGCAACACAATAATAATGCGGAAAACATAAACAGCATCCAGCATGTCCGCATAAACAACAGCAATATCATCAACTAAGCTCTGGCCTCCTGCCGCCAGATGCATCAACCCCCATACTACCTGAACCTGAAATAAGCATTCCCCAAACGTGGAGTGAGATCTCTAAACAAGAAATCTCAGTAAGACAAGGGGTCCTCAAGGATCTTCCACCCCAAGTTCACTTACATGTGAAATATAAGTTCCAAATCAGTTTAACAATATCATTTCCAAAATAGTAATTTCAGTGCATGTTCATGTGAAGGCATTTATATCATGACCGTATAATCTCTTGCTCAACGAGCTAAATACTACAGCTCCTTGATCATGTGATGTATGAAAGTGCGGTTCGACTGGCCAGGGAACAGGATAGAGCTTATACACGTCTGTTACCTATCAACATGAGGGAGGCTGCCTCATGCCTTGCACACCAGGGTGGCTGCCTGATCGTACAAGTACTAATATCACATTCATACATTACATATGCCTTATACACCAGGGTGGCTGCCTGATCGTACAAGTACTAACATTACATCAACAGCTATATCAACATGTCTCAGGCGTATATCAATGCATATATCATTTTCATAAAAGCACACATGCATAAAAACCATTCCCCCACGGGGTATGGTGGAACCAACACTGGCTAAACCGAGGACACGAAAGCTTACCTTACAAGCTAACACCCAAAGTCAAGAGTCCACAGCTCAAAGTCCAAACACAACAGATTCACAATCTGTTATGGACCAATAATACATCAACAATCATACTCTACAAGTATACAACATAAGGACAACGCATTTTCATTACGTTTTACGTCTTAAGGCTTCTCACCAAGCCATAAGCCCTTAAATCACTTGATTCTGACTTAGTTCATTAATTACAGAAGTCCAACTTCATCAATCTAGGGTACACATACCCCCAATAGCCTACTGTATGAATAGTACAGCTACTGTTCTTCGAAATCCCAGAAAATCCGGATATTCCTCGGGGGCATATCCGGATATCTATCTGAAAATATTCGGATATCAATAACCGGATATCCAGATCCCCATATCCGGATATCCAATATCCAGATATTTTACGAGCAGATATCCGGATATTTCGCGACAGAATGCAGTTTCTGCATTTCGCGAAGATATCCTTCCAAGGTTCCATTTTTAACACTTCCAGAAGCTTAAACATGCATCTTAAGGTCCATTTATGTTCATATGACAGTTGGTTACTTGTTTAACTCATTAAACATACCAAGACATCATTTTTAACCCATTAAAATCATGATCAAGGTTGGTACAACTTACCAAAGCTCAAAACAGAAAACAAAGGCTCTTGGAGCTCACCACACTGCCTCTCCAAGTCTGACTTGAAGGGTACACGAAAAAGCTACCAAAGCTTGGTTCTTTCTTCACAAAGGTTGACATTTTGAAGCTCACAAGCCAAGAAGAAAGCTCCAACACTACAAACCATCAACTCAGCCCCTTCACAACCACAACACAGCCCCCAACACTCAGAAGCAAGGCCACCAACACCCTCCGAATGCTCACTCTCACTCACCACAGGTGTTTAGAAGAGAAAGTGTGAAGAAAATCAAAGGAAGAAGCTTCAAGGCTTGAAGCCAAGGGAAGGAAGACAAGGGAGCCAAGGTTCTGGTCAGCCTCCACAAAACTCACGTAGGAGAATCTGTTTTCTAGGGTTTTGTGCCCTTAACAAGCCTATAAATAGTCACTTAACCACTTAACACACAGTATTAACTTTAATTGCTACGCTTAGTATTTTAATCCCAAACTTTGGATTCTTAACCTACTCAATTTTACAAGAATTATCATATTTTTATTATATTTTTCGGAGCACCTTTCTGGTACGAGCTTTTCATAGCCAGTATCAGTTTCTGGCACCAGTTTTTATTATTTGGACTTGAAACTCGTTTTACAAGTCCTACCTATTATTCTAGTAATTATTATGCACTTCTTATAATTTTCTGGGATACTTTTTCGGTACGCATTTATACTGACTAGTGTAACACCCCGTGTATACTCGGAATATTAACATTACATCGTATTAAGCGGTGCTTAATTAAAAATGCGGAATATTCTTTTTCTTTTCAATTATGACGTCATCATCAATTACCAACTTGATTACTTAATCAATTTCATAAAATATCGCCTGTATGTAAATCGCAATAAGACATCTTCTGAAATACCTCAATATATAGATAAAGTGTGTATCTAAATCACGGCATTACATCAAGTAATCCGGACAATATCCTGATACATTATTACAACTCCAAAAGACTCAAGACATAATCAAGACATAACAATACTATGTGTCATGGACAATCCCCATGCTCACCAAATAAACATAGTAAGCAACCAGTCTCAACGTAAAACTCCATAAACATAACTCAAGCTATAAGTATAAACAGCATGCAAATCTAGCATCCAATCATGGCAGCATAATATAACAGCAATCTAACTCAGCTTCGGCCTCCTGCCGCCTGAGGTCTCAACATTACCTGACCCTGAAATAAGCATTCCCCAAACGTGGGGTGAGATCTCTAAACAAGAAATCTCAGTAAGACAATGGGTCCTCAAGGATCTTCCACCCCAAGCTCACTTACATGTGCAATATAAGTTTTAAAAGCATTTATATCATTATCAGTTCCAAAACTATGTAGTGCAACAGATATCTATGGCATGTGTGTAATCACTATCTACTGGCCAGAGAAATGTAGGAATACGTCTATTCCCTACATGTAGTACAAGGAACACCGCTTGCACCTCACCCACAGCCTCACCCTCTTGTATGTTCCACATACTCAGGCTTACCGTATAGGTGGAACACCTCCATGCATATCAACAAGGCACTAACATACAATAGCTCAACAGCATTTCCAAAACATCAAAAGCATGTAACACAGCATGCATATAACCATACCCCCATGGGACATGGTGGAACCACAACATGGCTAAACCGAGGACACGAAAGCTTACCTGTACCCGTATGCCCCTCCAACTCGAACTCGGTATCACAAGGGTCCACACCACAAATAGAATCCAATGCACTCACAAATCTGGTTCAATGACCATCATAGTATCAATATACATATTCTAAAATTCTAAGGAAATCGAGTATTATTTTCTTTTTCATTTCGAACCGAAGATCCTTTCTAAGATATACCATTTAACTTATTTAATTTTTTATGATTATTATTTTATAAATAAATATATTTATAAATATATATTTATTTATTATATATATATATTTATATACCAAATTATAAAAGTAAGCATGTTTTTCTTTTTAACAACTCCTGTATGATATATATGTATATATGAATACTTTGACATAATATAAAAGTAAGCATGCCTTTTTTAACAACTTTTTCTCTCTCGGTTATATATACATATATAACACCAAACGAAGGCACACGAAACGAAGGTAGCTCCCTGGGTGAACGAAAGCTAACCACGTTATACATATATATATATATATATATTCATTTTCTTTTTAATATTCTGCACACTTTGTTGGACATAAACATGTATATATATATTTATATATAGTACATATATTATATATAAATATATATAAAGTTAAAAATATAAATATATATATATATATATATATATATATATATATATATATATCTCCAAGAATAGTAACAGAAACGTAAGTTAACAATCTACATATATATATATATGTGTGTATAACTTTGACATCGGATACCAAAACCAATAAAACCACTGAATCAATAAAATTTCGCAAGTATCTGAATGGTCATGTAAAGTGACAAAACAACACTACAAAGTGACAGAACAATATGGCACTCTACAGAAAAAAAAACGGACAGTGATTTCAAAATTGATATTGCAACAGTAACACATAACAAGAGGTATAACCAATTTATGGATTTACAAAGGGATAATTAAGTTTACCTTGGTTCTTTTTAGAACAGAAAAATGAAAACTTGAGAGGTTTAGAAAGCACCCAAATCTTCAACAATGGGTTATCCTTCAACAAAACTAAAGCTTTAATGGATGGGTGGTGTTTCAATGAATGAGAGGAAGAAAAAAAATGGAATCTTTAGAGAAGAAGGCTAGGACTCCAAGAACTCTAAGGGAAGCCACACTCAGCCGCTGCTTTTCTTTCAAAAACAAACACCTAGGGTTTTGTGCCCAACTATTGTATTTATAGGCCACTTAAGGGTTAAAACACACAGTATTAGCTTTAATTGCTACGCTTAGTATTTTAATCCCAAACTCTGGATTCATAACCTACTCAATTTTACAAGAATTGTCATATTTTTATTATATTTTTCTGAGCACCTTTCCGGTACGCGTTTTTCATAGCCAGTATCAGTTTCTGGCATCAATTCTCATTATTTTGACTTGAAACTCGTTTTACAAGTCCTATATCTTATTCTAGTAATTATCATGCACTTATATTAATTTTCCGGGATACTTTTTCGGTACACATTTATACCGACTAGCAGAACCAGTATCTGCACTTTTCTTCCGAAAAGCGACTTTCAGCATTCTTAATCACTTATTATGATTATTAAGCCTCATAATTAATTATTAGGGTCAATTATGGAATCATTTCCTATTTTTGCATAATTAATTAATTTAAATATCTTAATTAACGGTGCGGGTTCTTACATTCACCCCACCTTTTTAGGATTTTGACCTCAAAATCAGAAACATACCTGGACGAAACTTGGGGTACTGCCGGAGAAGCTTGTCCTCACGCTCCCAAGTGCACTCCTCAGGAGTCCTTCCGGTCCACTGCACCTTGACCATCGGAATGATCTTGCTCCTCAGCTGCTTCTCGCCACGATCGAGAATTCTGAGTGGTCCGACGGGAGTCTTTAGGTTCTCCCGAACCTCCACATCATCCGGTTGCACCACGTGCGACGGATCTGCTATGTACTTCCGAAGCTGAGACACGTGAAACACGTCGTGGATGTTAGCCAGGTTCGGAGGCAAGGCAAGCCGGTAGGCAACAGGTCCTACTCTACCAAGGATCTGGTATGGCCCAATATATCGCGGGCTCAGCTTCCTCACTCCGAGTGCCCGACCAACACCGGTGACAGGTGAAAGTCTCACAAACACGTGCTCACCCTCACTGAACTCCAGCGGACGATGCTTGGCATCATAGTAGCTCTTCTGGCGATTCTGCGCCTGCTTCAACTTTTCACGGATCATCTGGATCTGCAAGGTGGTATCTTGGACAAAGTCCAAGCCAAAAAGCTCCTTGTCCCCAACCTCAGACCAACAAGTAGGAGTCCGACACCTCCTACCATACAGTGCTTCGTAGGGCGCCATGCCCAGGCTAGCATGAAAGCTGTTGTTGTAAGAAAACTCAACCAACGGAAGGTACCTATCCCATGCCGAGCCCTGCTCCAACGTGCAAGCTCGCAACATGTCCTCCAAGGTCTGGATGGTCCTCTCAGTCTGTCCATCAGTCTGAGGGTGATAGGCGGTACTCAGTCTCAACTGCGTACCAAAAGCCTCCTGCAGCGCCTCCCAGAACCGAGATGTGAACTTCGGGTCCCTATCACTAATGATACTCTCGGGCACCCCGTGAAGCCTCACAATCTCGCGGACATAAAGCTTGGCCAACTGCTCAGTAGTGAAGCTCACCTTCACTGGAAGAAAATGGGCAGACTTTGTCAGTCTGTCCACAACGACCCAAATAGAGTCACAACCCGCCTGAGTCTTCGGCAATCCCACCACGAAATCCATGGAAATACCTTCCCACTTCCACTGTGGTACTTCAAGAGGTTGAAGTTCACCAGACGGTCTCTGATGCTCAATCTTCACCTTCTGGCAAACCAAACACTTGGACACAAAGATAGCAACATCTTTCTTCATGCCTGGCCACCAGAAGTTCTTCTTCAAGTCTTGATACATCTTAGTAGCACCAGGGTGGATAGAAAACTGACCCTTATGGCCTTCTGCCATAACCTCTTCTGTCAACGGACCTCGAGGAACTACAATCCTCTGCTGAAACAAAAGCAATCCATCATCATTCCAAGACACACCGTCTTGGTTCTTCACATAATCCAGACACTCTCTCTGAACTTGTGCCTCTTTAATCTTTTCAAGCAGCTCGTTCACAACATCAGATGCTTCCAATCCGAGAAGTACGCTCTCACACGGAGCGGTCACTGCCAAGTTGCGGAACTTCTCAACCACATCAAAGTTACCAAGTAACAAATTGGATGAACTACTGGATTTCCGACTCAAAGCATCAGCTACCACATTGGCCTTGCCAGGATGATACCTTAGCTCGAAGTCGTAGTCCTTTAGTACTTCAAACTCTTGTGGTCACTGAACACCACAAACCTCAAGCCAAAAAGATAATGCCTCCAAATCTTGAAAGCAAACACAATAGCAGCCAGCTCCAAGTCATGAGTAGGGTAGTTCTCCTCATGAGGTTTCAACTGCCTCGAAGCATAGGCAATCACTTTGCCCAACTGCATCAACACACAACCTAGCCCCTTCCCGGAGGCGTCGGTGTATAGCTCAATCTCAAGCGCAGGATCAGGAAGGACCAACACAGGAGCAGTAGTCAGTCTCTCCTTCAACTCCTGAAAACAGACCTCACACTCGTGAGTCCACACAAATGGAGTCTCCTTCCGAGTAAGGCGAGTCAATGGCAAAACCACCTTCAGCACTTGCAGAACAGTTCTCAAATGCTCCATATGCTCTTCCTCCGTCTTGGAGTAAATCAAAATATCGTCAATGAAGACGATCACAAACTGATCCAGGTACGGCTGGAAAATCCTGTTCATGTAATCCATGAACACAGCAGGTGCATTGGTGAGACCGAACGGAATCACCAAGTACTCAAAATGACCATATCTCGAGCGAAATGCGGTCTTCGGGACATCCTCCGGCTTCACCCGAATCTGATGGTATCCGGACCGGAGATCAATCTTGGAATACACACGAGCACCCCTGAGCTGATCCAACAGATCATCAATCCGAGGAAGAGGATACTTGTTCTTGATTGTCACCTTGTTCAGCTGCCTGTAGTCGGTGCACAATCGCATTGTCCCGTCCTTCTTCTTCACAAAGATGACAGGTGCTCCCCAAGGAGACACACTCGGTCGGATGAAATCTTTCGCTGAAAGATCCTCAATATGCTTCTTCAGCTCTGCCAACTCCGGTGGCGACATCCGGTATGGAGCTAAAGATCGGCCCCACACCAGGCAACAGATCTATGGAGAACTCTATCTCCCTCTGTGGCGGAAACTCAGGAATATCCTCAGGAAACACCTCGAGGAATTCCCTCACCACAGGAATGCCGGTGATGTCCTCCTGTGTACCACTCACCAAACCTCCCAACATGACATAACCGAAAGCCCCTGCTCTCAAGGCTCTCCTAGCCTGCAGCAACGAAATGTACGGCGAGGAACTGGCTGTGGAATCACACGGAGACAACACTACACGCTTGGCACAACAGTCAATCATCACACAATTTCTGGACAGCCAATCCATGCCCAGAATAACCTCCAAGTTGGCCATCGGCAATCCTATCAGATCCACCGAGAACTCACGGCCATCCCACTGAAACGCCACATCGCGATGAACAGTGGTAGCGTCACATCTTTCTCCGGTGGCGGTAGTCACCCGCATCGGTGGAGAAAGCACATCACTGGGCAACTCAAGCCCCACAGCAATAAGGGTAGCAACAAAAGAATGCGTAGCCCCAGAGTCAAACAACACATCAACAACTGATGAACCAATCGTAACAGTACCTCTGACAAGGTTCGGAGCTCGGTCCGACTGCTGACGATCCAGGGTATAAACTCTCCCAGAAGATGGTGGCACTGCCGGTGTCGAAGTATGTGGAAGGGGAACCATCTGAAGTGGCACTGCCTGCACTGTAGTAGCCCTCGCTGTTGACCACGGACACTCTCTGGAATAGTGGCCCTCCTTGCCACACTGGAAACATATCAACTTGCCGGTCGAACACGGCCCACTATGAGTCTTCCCGCATCCCGAACACCTGGGAGCAGGAGGTCTCGCTGCACTCCCCTGAGCAGAAGTCCTCTTGAACTGACTCGGCGCCTGCCGAGCTGCCAACGGTTTACCTTTGCCCTTGTTCCCAAACTTCCTGTCTCGCCAAGAAGTGGAACTACCAGCTGCAACCTTCGTCGCCTCAGCAACCTTGGCCCT